>NC_074676.1:52119294-52286794 GCF_029448725.1 Salvelinus fontinalis
GTGGTTAGAGTGTTGGGCCAGTAACCAGCAGGTAGCCTAGTGGTTAGAGCGTTGGGAAAGTAACCAGCAGGTAGCCTAGTGGTTAGAGCGTTGGGCTAGTAACCAGCAGGTAGCCTAGTGGTTAGAGCGTTGGGCTAGTAACCAGCAGGTAGCCTAGTGGTTAGAGCGTTGGGCCAGTAACTGAAAGGTAGCCTAGTGGTTAGAGCGTTGGGCCAGTAACTGAAAGGTAGCCTAGTGGTTAGATCATTGGGCCAGAAACCAGCAGGTAGCCTAGTGGTTAGAGCGTTGGGCCACTAACCAGCAGGTAGCCTAGTGGTTAGAGCGTTGGGCTAGTATTTTTGTTAAACAGAAAACCCAAACATATGGCAGCAGATCCACAAGGTCTGCCATGAGAGGTGACTGTGTAGTTCCCCTAAGGAAAAGCACCTTTAGTAAATCCGCTTTCTCTGTGAGAGCTTCCCATGTCTGGAATACACTGCCATCAGACACACATAACTGCACCACATATCACACTTTCACAAAATGCTTGAAGACATGGCTAAAGGTCAATCAGATTTGTGAACACGGTCCCTAGCTGTGTGTTGCCGCTTTCCATGTCTGTTGTCTGTAACTTGTGAGGTGTGGAAACACTTTGTTGCTTTTATGAATTTTGTCTTGCTGCTTTTTGTCCTATGTTGCTCTGCCTGTAGGCTACGTCTTGCTTGTCCTATGTTGCTATGTCTGTATGCTATGTCTTGTTCTATGTTGCTATTGTCTATATTGTAATTGTTTTTAATAACCTGCCCAGGGACTGCGGTTGAAAATTAGCCGGCTGGCTAAAACCGGCACTTTTACTGAAACGTTGATTAATGTGCACTGTCCCTGTAAAAATAAAATAAACTCAAACTCAAACTAACCAGCAGGTAGCCTAGTGGTTCGAGCGTTGGGCCAGTAACTGAAAGGTAGCCTAGTGGTTAGAGCGTTGGGCCAGTAACTGAAAGGTAGCCTAGTGGTTAGAGCGTTGGGCCAGTAACTGAAAGGTAGCCTAGTGGTTAGAGCGTTGGGCCAGTAACCAGCAGGTAGCCTAGTGGTTAGAGCGTTGGGCCAGTAACCAGCAGGTAGCCTAGTGGTTAGAGAGTTGAGCCAGTAACCAGCAGGTAGCCTAGTGGTTAGAGCGTTGGGCCAGTAACCAGCAGGTAGCCTAGTGGTTAGAGCGTTGGGCCAGTAACCAGCAGGTAGCCTAGTGGTTAGAGCGTTGGGCCAGTAACCAGCAGGTAGCCTAGTGGTTAGAGCGTTGGGCCAGTAACCAGCAGGTAGCCTAGTGGTTAGAGCGTTGGGCCAGTAACCAGCAGGTAGCCTAGTGGTTAGAGCGTTGGGCCAGTAACCAGCAGGTAGCCTAGTGGTTAGAGCGTTGGGCCAGTAACCAGCACGTAGCCTAGTGGTTAGAGCGTTGGGCCAGTAACCAGCAGGTAGCCTAGTGGTTAGAGCGTTGGGCCAGTAACCAGCAGGTAGCCTAGTGGTTAGAGCGCTGGGCCAGTAACTGAAAGGTTGCTAGATCGAATCCTGAAAAGGAAAAAAAATCTGGTGCTCTGAACAAGGCAGTTAACTCACTGCTCCCCGATAGGCCGTCATTTTAAATAATAATTTTGTTCTTAACTGACCTGCCTAGTTAAAACCTGATTAGGACAGAGGGCGCTGTTGTCACTTTGGGGGAAAAACGTGCCCAATTTAAACGGCCTCGTACTCAATTCTTGCTCGTACAATATGCATATTATTATTACTATTGGATAGAAAACACTCTCTAGTTTCTAAAACCGTTTGAATTATATCTGTGAGTAAAACAGAACTCATTTGGCACAAACTTCCTGATCTGGAAGTGGAAAATCTGAAATCGATGCTCTCTTCTGGGTCCTGCCTATAAATGGGCATGATACTTATTCGTATACATGCACGTCATACACCTTCCCCTGGATGTCAAGATGCAGTGAGAGAAGAAATGGAGTGTTTTATCTTGGTCTGAGATGGAAAACGTCCTCTTGGAATGACGTGTCACCCATTTTTTGTTTTCAGGAAGGCGCGAATTTGGTCCTGGATTTGCCTTCTGAATAGCTGTCGGTATAGGCGACTACTATCTCCGGCTTTGATTTTATTTGATACATGTGACAATATCATCGTAGAGTATGTTTTTTCAATATAGTTTTATTAGATTTTTGAAATTTATTCGGGACGTTAGGCGTGTTGCGTTGTGTGCCTTTGTTCAGAAAGGAGAGCTTCGCGCCACTTGGCTAGTGCGCTTGCTAATTCAAGAGGGAAAATGGACGTTCTAAATCCAAACAACGATTGTTCTTGACAAAGGACACCTTGTACAACATTCTGATGGAAGATCAGCAAAAGTAGGAAACATTTTATGATGCTATTTCATATATCTGTCGAACTGTGTACTAGTAGTTTTGCGCCCAGGTTTTGGCCACTCTCTCGCTATAACATAAGGCTTATGTCGTAATGAAGATATTTTTAGAATTCTAACACTGCGACTGCATTAAGAACTTGTGTATCTATCATTTCCTATACAACATGTATTTTTTTGTAATGTTTATGAATAGCTATTTGGTCAGAATAGGTGAGAGTCTAATAGAAATATCCGCACATTCTGGGAAAAAGAAGCTACGTTAGCATAATGGATAACCACTGATTTCAGCTCTAAATATGCACATTTTCGAACAAAACATATGTGTATTTATAACCTGATGTTATAGGACTGTCATCTGAGGAATGTTTATGAAGGTTAGTGAAAATTAATATTTTTTGCTGGTTTATTCGCTAACGCTAACGTGCCTATTGCTATCGCTAACGTGCCTTGATGAATGAATGCGGTTGTGTGGTAGGCTATTGTAGTAAGCTATTATAATGCTATATTGTGTTTTCGCTGTAAAACACTTAAAAAATCAGAAATATTGGCTGGATTCACAAGATGCTTGTCTTTCATTTGCTGTACACGATGCATTTTTCAGAAATGTTTTATGATGAGTATTTAGGTATTCCACGTTTGTCTCTATAATTACTCTGGCTGCTTCGGTGCTATTTTTGACGGTAGCTGTGATGGTAGCTGCAATGTAAAACTGATTTATACCTCAAATATGCAATTTTTTTTAACAAAACATAGATTTATTGTATAACATGTTATAAGACTGTCATCTGATGAAGTTGCTTCTTGGTTAGTTTGGTTGGTTCTTGGTTAGTTAGGTTGGCTTTGTGCATGCTACCTGTGCTGTGAAAAATGTCTGTCCTTTTTTGTATTTGGTGGTGAACTAACATAAATATACGTGGTGTTTTCGCTGTAAAACATTTTAAAAATCGGACATGTTGTCACGTTCCTGACCTATTTATGTTAGTTTTTGTGTGTTAGTTGGTCAGGACGTGAGGTTGGGTGGGCATTCTATGTTATCTGTTTCTATGTTGGTTTTGGTTTGCCTGGTATGGCTCTTGATTAGAGGCAGGTGGTTTGCGTTTGCCTCTAATTAAGAGTCATATTTAGGTAGGGCATTCTCACTGTTTGTTTGTGGGTGATTGTCTCCTGTGTCAGTATGTTTGTTCGTACCACACTGGACTGTAGCGTTTGTTTGTTTCGTTTTCGTTTCGATGTCGTCTGTTTCCTGTACGTAAGTTTATGTTTAGTTATATAAGTTTATGTTCAGGTTTCGTCAACGTCGTTTTGTTATTTTGTAGTTTGGAAAGTGTTTTGTTTCGTTTCGTGTTTGCCATCATCGTTGTTAATAAAGATGGCTTATTTCCCTGAGCCTGCGTTTTGGTCTGAAGATCCTTCTCTCCTCACCTCATCCGAGGATGAGGAGAGCGTCACTCGTTACAGAATCACCCACCAAGCTAAGACCAAGCGGCAAGGGAAAAATAAACGGAGAAAAGGACAGGAGAAAAACAAGGATTTCTGGACATGGGAACAGATAATGAATGGAGAAGGTCCCTGGGCTAAGGCAGGAGAAAATCGCCGTTCTCAGGAAGAGAGGGAGGCAGCTAAAGCCCAGGAACGGTGGTTTGAGGAGGCAGCAAGGAGACGTGGCTGGAAGCCCGAAAAGCCATGGGAACAGGTGGAGGCACTGAGGAGAGCAGAGGCTACCGGGGAGAGGAACCGGAGCTATGAGGGAACGCGTCTGGCACGGAAGCCAAAAAAGCCCGTGAGTAATTCCCAAAAATTTCTTGGGGGGGGGCTAGGAGATAGTGGGCCAAGGGCAGGTAGGAGACCTGCGCCCACTTCCCAGGCTTACCGTGGAGAGCGGGAGTACGGGCAGGCGCCGTGTTACGCAGTAGAGCGCACGGTGTCTCCTGTACGAGTGCATAGCCCAGTGCGGGTTATTCCACCTCCCCGCACTGGTAGGGCTAGATTGGGTATTGAGCCAGGTGTCATGAGGCCGGCTCAACGCGTCTGGTCTCCAGTGCGTCTCCTCGGGCCGGCATACATGGCACCTGCCTTACGCATGGTTTCCCCGGTTCGCCTACATAGGCCGGTGCGGGTTATTCCACCTCCCCGCACTGGTCGGGCAACCGGGAGCATTCAACCAGGTAAGGTTGGGCAAGCTCAATGCTCAAGAGTGCCAGTACGCCTCCACGGTCCGGTATTTCCGGCACCACCTCCCCGCCCCAGCCTAGTACCTACAGTGTATACACTACGCACTAGGCTACCAGTGCGTATCCTGAGCCCTGTTCCTCCTCCACGCACTCTCCCTGTAGTGCGTGTATCTAGCCCGGTGCCTCCAGTTCCGGGTCCACGCACTAAGCTACCTGTGCGTCTCCAGAGCCCTGAACCCACTGTATCTTCTCCCCCTACTAATCCTGATGTGCTTGTCCTCAGCCCGGTGTCACCAGTGCCGGTACCACGCATCAGGGATAGAGTAGGCTTTGAGAATACAGTGTGCCCTGTCCCTGCTCCCCGCACTAGTAGGAAGGTGCTTATCATTAGCACGGTGCCTCCAGTTCCGGCACCACGTACCAGGTCTACAGTGCGCCATATCCGGCCAGAGCCATCCGTCTCCCCAGCGCCATCTGAGCCATCCGTCTCCCCAGCGCCATCTGAGCCATCCGTCTCCCCAGCGCCATCTGAGCCATCCGTCTCCCCAGCGCCATCTGAGCCATCCGTCTCCCCAGCGCCGTCTGAGCCATCCGTCTGCCAGGAGCCTGCAAAGCCGCCCGTCTGCCATGAGCCTGCAAAGCCGCCCGTCTGCCATGAGCCTACAGAGCCGTCAGCCAGACAGGAGCCGCTAGAGCCGTCAGCCAGACAGGAGCCGCTAGAGCCGTCAGCCAGACAGGATCTGCCAGAGCCGCCAACCAGACAGGATCTGCCAGAGCCGCCAACCAGACAGGATCTGCCAGAGCCGCCAACCAGACAGGATCTGCCAGAGCCGCCAACCAGACAGGATCTGCCAGAGCCGCCAACCAGACAGGATCTGCCAGAGCCGCCAGCGAGCCATGAGCAGCCAGAGCCGTCAGAGCGCCATGAGCAGCCAGAGCCGTCAGAGCGCCATGAGCAGCCAGAGCCGTCAGAGAGCCATGAGCAGCCAGAGCCGTCAGAGCGCCATGAGCGTCGAGAGCCGTCAGCCTGCCATGAGCGTCGAGAGCCGTCAGCCTGCCATGAGCGTCGAGAGCCGGCAGCCTGCCATGAGCGTCGAGAGCCGTCAGCCTGCCATGAGCGTCGAGAGCCGTCAGCCTGCCATGAGCGTCGAGAGCCGTCAGCCTGCCATGAGCATCGAGATTCGTCAGTCAGCCATGAGCTGTCCTTCAGCCTGAAAAGGCTGGATACCCAGAACTGCCCATCAGTCCAGAGCTGTCTCTCTGTCCGGAGCTGCCTTTCAGTCCGGAGTTGCCCCTCTATCCTAATCTCCCTCTCTATCTTCATCTATCTCTATATTCTTATCTATCCCTCTTTCTTGATTTATCTCTCTGTCCCGGTGTTGTCCCTATTAGATATGATGTTAAGGGAATTTTGTGGGGGTCAAAAGAGGGTGGACATTCTTGGAGGGAGGAAGTTAGGATGGATTATGGTGGGGTGGGAACCGCGCCCCGAGCCTGAACCACCACCGTGGTTAGATGCCCACCCAGACCCTCCCCTAGACTTTGTGCTGGTGCGTCCGGAGTTCGCACCTTGTGGGGGGGGGTACTGTCACGTTCCTGACCTATTTATGTTAGTTTTTGTGTGTTAGTTGGTCAGGACGTGAGGTTGGGTGGGCATTCTATGTTATCTGTTTCTATGTTGGTTTTGGTTTGCCTGGTATGGCTCTTGATTAGAGGCAGGTGGTTTGCGTTTGCCTCTAATTAAGAGTCATATTTAGGTAGGGCATTCTCACTGTTTGTTTGTGGGTGATTGTCTCCTGTGTCAGTATGTTTGTTCGTACCACACTGGACTGTAGCGTTTGTTTGTTTCGTTTTCGTTTCGATGTCGTCTGTTTCCTGTACGTAAGTTTATGTTTAGTTATATAAGTTTATGTTCAGGTTTCGTCAACGTCGTTTTGTTATTTTGTAGTTTGGAAAGTGTTTTGTTTCGTTTCGTGTTTGCCATCATCGTTGTTAATAAAGATGGCTTATTTCCCTGAGCCTGCGTTTTGGTCTGAAGATCCTTCTCTCCTCACCTCATCCGAGGATGAGGAGAGCGTCACTCGTTACACATGTTGGCTGGATTCACAAGATGTGTACCTTTCATTTTCTGTATTGGACTTGTTAATGTGTGAAAGTTAAATATTTAAAAAAATATTTATTTTGAATTTCGCGCTCTGCCTTTTCAGTGGAATGTGGGAGGAGTTCCGCTGGCGGAACGCTGGAGCGGTAAAGGTTTAATTAAGGTGAAATGAAATGGAAAAATTAACTAGAGTGAACAACAGTGAATGTGAAATGTATCCATATTCATAGAATATAATTAATAATATAATTACCTTCAGATGAGAGAAGAATGTTGCCAAACAATTTTTAGTGTCAGTGTGTTCTCCATTTGACAGCTCTTTTTATAGTATTTAAACTGAACAAAAGTATTAAATGTAACACGTACCATGTTACATGAGCTGAAATAAAAGAAAATCTATGCACAAATGTTCTCCTTTGCCAAGGTAATCCATCCACCTGACAGGTGTGGCATATCAAGAAACTGATTAAACATTATGATCATTACACAGGTGCATCTTGTGCTGGGGACAAGCCACTCTAAAATGTGCCGTTTTGTCACACAACACAATGCCACAGATGTCTCAAGTTTTGAGGGAGTGTGCAATTGGCATGCTGACTGCAGGAATGTTAACCAGAGCTGTTGCCAGAGAATTGAATGTTAATTTTTCTACCATAACCCGCCTCCAACATTGTCTTAGAAATATAGCCAATATAGCCTCACAACCACAGACCAAGTGTACGGCACTATGTGGGCGAGTGGTTTGCTGATGTCAACGTTGTGAACAGAGTTGCCCCATGGTGGCGGTGGGGTTATGGTATGGGCAGGCATAAACTACGGATAACAAACACAATTGCATTTTTTTGATGACAATTTGAATGCACAGAGATACAATGAGGAGGTCCTGAGGCCCATTGTCGTGCCATTCATCTGCCATCACCTCATGTTTCAGCATGACAATGCACGGCCCCATGTTGCAAGGATCTGTACACAATTCCTGGAAGCTGAAAATGTCCCAGTTCTTCCATGGCCTGCATACTCACCAGACATGTCACCTTTTTTATTTATTTATTTATTTCACCTTTATTTAACCAGGTAGGCAAATTGAGAACACGTTCTCATTTACAATTGCGACCTGGCCAAGATAAAGCAAAGCAGTTCGACACATACAACAACACATAGTGACACATGGAGTAAAACAAACATGCAGTCAATAATACAGTGAAAAATACGTCTATATACAATATGAGCAAGTGAGGTGAGATAAGGGAGGTGAAGGCAAACAAAATATATATATAAATAAATAAAAATATAAAAAGGCCATGGTGGCGAAGTAAATACAATATAGCAAGTAAAAAAAAGTAAAAAAAGTAGAGATAGTAGAGATAGAAAAAAGTAGAGATAGAAATAATGGGGTGCAAAGGAGCTAAATAAATAAATAAATAAATACAGTAGGTAAAGAGGTAGTTGTTTGGGCTAAATTATAGATGGGCTATGTACAGGTGCAGTAATCTATGAGCTGCTCTGACAGCTGGTGCTTAAAGCTAGTGAGGGAGATAAGTGTTTCCAGTTTCAGAGATTTTTGTAGTTCGTTCCAGTCATTGGCAGCAGAGAACTGGAAGGAGAGGCGGCCAAAGGAAGAATTGGTTTTGGGGGTGACCAGAGAGATATACCTGCTGGAGCGCGTGCTACAGGTAGGTGCTGCTATGGTGACCAGCGAGCTGAGATAAGGGGGGACTTTACCTAGCAGGGTCTTGTAGATGACCTGGAGCCAGTGGGTTTGACGACGAGTATGAAGCGAGGGCCAGCCAACGAGAGTGTACAGGTCGCAGTGGTGGGTAGTATATGGGGCTTTGGTGACAAAACGGATGGTACTGTGATAGACTGCATCCAATTTATCGAGTAGGGTTTTGGAGGCTATTTTGTAAATGACATCACCGAAGTCGAGGATTGGTAGGATGGTCAGTTTTACAAGGGTATGTTTGGCAGCATGAGTGAAGGATGCTTTGTTGCGGAATAGGAAGCCAATTCTAGATTTAACTTTGGATTGGAGATGTTTGATGTGAGTCTGGAAGGAGAGTTTACAGTCTAACCAGACACCTAGGTATTTGTAGTTGTCCACATATTCTAAGTCAAAGCCGTCTAGAGTAGTGATGTTGGGCAGGCGGGCAGGTGTAGGCAGCGATCGGTTGAAGAGCATGCATTTAGTTTTACTTGTATTTAAGAGCAAATGGAGGCCACGGAAGGAGAGTTGTATGGCATTGAAGCTCGTCTGGAGGGTTGTTAACACAGTGTCAAAAGAAGGGCCAGAAGTATACAGAATAGTGTCGTCTGCGTAGAGATGGATCAGAGAATCACCAGCAGCAAGAGCGACATCATTGATGTATATAGAGAAGAGAGTCGGTCCAAGAATTGAACCATGTGGCACCCCCATAGAGACTGCCAGAGGCCCGGACAACAGACCCTCCGATTTGACACACTGAACTCGATCAGAGAAGTAGTTGGTGAACCAGGCGAGGCAATCATTAGAGAAACCAAGGCTGTCGAGTCTGCCGATGAGGATGTGGTGATTGACAGAGTCAAAAGCCTTGGCCAGGTCAATGAATACGGCTGCACAGTATTGTTTCCTATCGATGGCGGTTAAGATGTCGTTTATGACCTTGAGCGTGGCTGAGGGTACCCATGGCCAGCTCTGAAACCAGATTGCATAGTGGAGAAGGTATGGTGGGATTCGAAATGGTCGGTAATCTGTTTGTTGACTTGGCTTTCGAAGACCTTAGAAAGGCAGGGTAGGATAGATATAGGTCTGTAGCTGTTAGGGTCAAGAGTGTCCCCCCCTTTGAAGAGGGGGATAACCGCAGCTGCTTTCCAATCTTTGGGAATCTCAGACGACACGAAAGAGAGGTTGAAAAGGCTAGTAATAGGGGTGGCAACAATTTCAGCAGATAGTTTTAGAAAGAAAGGGTCCAGATTATCTAGCCCGGCTGATTTGTAAGGGTCCAGATTTTGCAGCTCTTTCAGAACATCAGCTGACTGTATTTGGGAGAAAGAGAAATGGGGAAGGCTTGGGCGAGTAGCAGAGGGGAGGGCAGTGCTGTTGACCGGGGTAGGGGCAGCCAGGTGGAAAGCATGGCCAGCCGTAGAAAAATGCTTATTGAAATTCTCAATTATAGTGGATTTGTCGGTGGTGACAGTGTTTCCTATCTTCAGTGCAGTTGGAAGCTGGGAGGAGGTGTTCTTATTCTCCATGGACTTTACAGTGTCCCAGAACTTTTTTGAATTTGTGTTGCAGGAAGCAAATTTCTGCTTGAAAAAGCTAGCCTTGGCTTTTCTAACTGCCTGTGTATATTGGTTTCTAGCTTCCCTGAAAAGTTGCATATCACGGGGGCTGTTCGATGCTAATGCAGAACGCCATAGGATGTTTTTCTGTTGGTTAAGGGCAGTCAGGTCAGGAGAGAACCAAGGGCTATATCTGTTCCTGGTTCTAAATTTCTTGAATGGGGCATGCTTATTCAAGATGGTGAGGAAGGCATTTTTAAAAAATATCCAGGCATCCTCTACTGACGGGATGAGATCAATATCCTTCCAGGATACATCGGCCAGGTCGATCAGAAAGGCTTGCTCGCTGAAGTGTTTCAGGGAGCGTTTGATAGTGATGAGTGGAGGTCGTTTGACCGCTGACCCATTACGGATGCAGGCAATGAGGCAGTGATCGCTGAGATCTTGGTTGAAAACAGCAGAGGTGTATTTGGAGGGCAGGTTGGTTAGGATGATATCTATGAGGGTGCCCGTGTTTACGGAATTGGGGTGGTACCTGGTAGGTTCATTGATAATTTGTGTGAGATTGAGGGCATCAAGCTTAGATTGTAGGATGGCTGGGGTGTTAAGCATATTCCAATTTAGGTCGCCTAGCAGCACGAGCTCTGAAGATAGATGGGGGGCAATCAGTTCACATATGGTGTCCAGAGCACAGCTGGGGGCAAAGGGTGGTCTATAGCAGGCGGCAACGGTGAGAGACTTGTTTTTAGAGAGGTGGATTTTTAAAAGTAGAAGTTCAAATTGTTTGGGAACAGACCTGGATAGTAAAACAGAACTCTGCAGGCAATCTTTGCAGTAGATTGCAACACCGCCCCCTTTGGCCGTTCTATCTTGTCTGAAAATCTTGTAGTTGGGGATGAAAATGTCACAATTTTTGGTGGTCTTTCTAAGCCAGGATTCAGACACGGCTAAAACATCCGGGTTGGCAGAGTGGCCTAAAGCAGTGAACAAAACAAACTTAGGGAGGAGGCTTCTAATGTTAACATGCATGAAACCAAGGCTATTACGGTTACAGAAGTCATCAAAAGAGAGCGCCTGGGGAATAGGAGTGGAGCTAGGTACTGAAGGGCCTGGATTCACCTCTACATCACCAGAGGAACAGAGGAGGAGTAGGATAAGGGTACGGCTAAAAGCTATGAGAATTGGTCGTCTAGAGCATCTAGAACAGAGAGTAAAAGGACGTTTCTGGGGGCGATAAAATAGCTTTAAGGAATAATGTACAGACAAAGGTATGGTAGGATGTGAATACAGTGGAGGTAAACCTAGGTATTGAGTGATGATGAGAGAGATATTGTCTCTAGAAACATCATTGAAACCAGGTGATGTCATCGCATATGTGGGTGGTGGAAATGAAACGTTGGATATGGTATAGTGAGCAGGGCTAGAGGCCCTACAGTGAAATAAGCCAATAAACACTAACCAGAACAGCAGTGGACAAGGCATATTTACATTAAGGAGAGGCATGCTTAATCGAGTGATCAATAAGGGTCCAGTGAGTAGAGGTTGGTTGGGGTCACGGCAATCCAGACAGCTGCCGGGTAGATGGCTATCGGTAGCAAGATAGCATAGGATGGAGGTCTATTTTTAGACACCTCGTGCGTTTCCGTCGGTAGATTAGTGGGGTTCCATGTCTTGAAGAGGAGATCAATCCAATTGGCAAAATAGATATAGTGACCCAAGAAAAAAATAATAATAATAAATTGTCCGAAATACTTATTAAGATAGCAGCCGATAAGACAGCTAACGATTAGCGGGCCCCAGGTGAGCGTTCAGGTAACGTCGCGACGGAGGTGCTAGTTGGATAACTCCCTCGGGCAGATAACGTCGGCAGTCAATCGTGAAGGCCCGGTGGGGCTCCGTATCTGCAGCAAAAAAAAACCCGGGTCCGGATAGGTGACTGTAGCCCAGGAATGGCTGATGGAACT
Organism: Salvelinus fontinalis; assembly: GCF_029448725.1. Taxonomy (NCBI): domain Eukaryota; kingdom Metazoa; phylum Chordata; class Actinopteri; order Salmoniformes; family Salmonidae; genus Salvelinus; species Salvelinus fontinalis. The sequence continues at coordinate 52,131,178 of NC_074676.1, forward strand.
CCTCAGCTGGCTAGCTCTGGAATAATTTAAGTTTGCTCCGGGATCGACGTAAGCCAATAGTCACACGGTTTGCAGCTAGCTAGCTGCGAAATCAAGGTGCAAATGTCCAGAGCCTACGGCTGAAATCCGGGGAAACTGAGAGAAAAAAAAGGCCCGGTATGCTCCGGTCCGAGTCGCGTTGCACAAAAGTGCTGGTAGATTATCGAGCTAAAGGAATAGCTGATGACCACAAAACGTGGGCAGCTGAAACACCAACGCTAGCCAGCAAGCCGGCTAACTTCTGGGCAGCTTCAAATTAGCTTTCGGCTAGCTTTCGGCTAACTTCTGGTTAGCTTTCTGGCTAACTTCTGATTAGCCCCTGGTTAGCTTCACTGTGGATTTTCAGATTTGAGGTAAATAATACTTTTTTGTTGTAATTGGTGAGGCGGGTTGCAGGAAAGCTTTTGTAGTTGAGTTCTTGGATAATAAAAAAATATAAAAGATATGCGAAGAAGGTGTAAATATATATATATACAGGACAAGACAGTACGAGGACAAAAATGACGTCTGAACTGCTAAGCCATCTTGGAATGCAAATGAAAACCTATTTAGCATGTTTGGAATGCTCTGGATTGACGTGTACGACAGCGTGTTTCAGTTCCCGCCAATATCCAGCAGCTTCACACAGACATTGAAGACGAGTGGGACAACATTCCACAGACCACAATTAACAGCCTGATTAACTCCATGTGAAGGATTTGTCAGGCTGCATGAGACCAATGGTGTTCACCCCAGATACTGCCAGGTTTTCTGATCTACCTCCCTACATTTTTGTGATGTATCTGTAACCGACAGATGCATATTCTCAGTAATGTGAAATCAATAGATTAGGGCCTAATGAATTTATTTATTTATTTAAATTGACTGATTTCCTTACATGTTCTGTAACTCAGTAAAATCTTTGAAATTGTTGCATGTTACATTTATATTTTGGTTCAGTATAGTATCCTTGACGACTGTTGTAGGAATTATAAGTAATGGACATTGACTGTCATAACTGTCGATCTGACAAATGATCAGAGATCGATGATCAGAGATAATTATCCGTTGCCTTAAGCTTGAGGTTATAGTGGGATTGTGTGGGATTGTGTGTTCCTAGCACGGTGGCTAGGAAAAAGTCCCTAGAAAAGGCCAGAACCTAGGAAGAAACCTAGAGAGGAACCAGGCTATGAGGGGTGGCCAGTCCTCTTCTGGCTGTGCCGGTTGGAGATTATAACAGATGTTCAAATGTTCATAGATGACCAGCAGGGTTAAATAATAATAATTACAGTGGTTGTCAAGGGTGCAACAGGTCAGCACCTCAGGAGTAAATGTCAGTTGGCTTTTCATATCCGATCATTCAGAGTATCTCTACCGCTCCTGCTGTCTCTAGAGACTTGAAAACAGCAGGTCTGGGACAGGTAGAACGTCCGGTGAACAGGTCAAGGTTCCATAGCCGCAGGCAGAACAGTTGAAACTGGAGCAGCAGCACGGCCAGGTGGACTGGGGACAGCAAGGAGTCATCAGACCAGGTAGTCCTGAGGCATGGTCCTAGGGCTCAGGTCCTCCTAGAGAGAGAAAGACAGAAAGACAGAAAGAGAGAATTAGAGAGAAAGAAAGAGAATTAGAGAGAGCACACTTAAATTCACACAGGACACCGGATAAGACAGGAGAAATACTCCAGGTATAACAGACTGACCCAAGCCCCCCGACACATAAACTACTGCAGCATAAATACTGGAGGCTGAGACAGGAGGGGTCGGGAGACACTGTGGCCCCGTCCGACGCTACCCCTGGGCAGCGTCAAACAGGCAGGATTTAACCCCACACACTTTGCCAAAGCACAGCCCCCATACCGCTAGAGGGATATCTTCAACCACCAACCTATCATCCTGAGACACAGCCAGCAAGGCAGATGAAACCAGCTTCTATGCACCGTACTGTGCCATGCGTTCTGACAAGCACTCAAATAGCTCCATGACGGATTGGGTCTGTGACCTCACTAGACCGTCCTCCATGCTTCTAACCAACCGTTCCTCTGTCTGACAGATGAGCCTCAGCCAGTCAGCCAATAAAAGCCTTCCTCCGCTCCACTCTGTCCTCCTATAGGCTAACACCCGTCAACACGGCTTCCTCTCTCTCTCTCTCTTCCAGAGATGTCCAAAGGGGCACTTTTTAAGGCTAACGTTTTTATGTCTGTCTCGCTGGCTGTGTCGATTGGGGAGCCTACAGCGCTTGGTGATTAGGCTACAAGCCATGTTGGTGCTGATGTGGCGTGCTAGATACTAGCCGTGTCCTCTATTTCCCAGAGGCTGATGGGAACGAGAATCAGAGAATCACTCCTTCCTCACGACCAGAGAAGGGCTCCATCTACTCACATTTTATCTCTTTTGAATGTTTTCATGTCGCAGCATTTTGGAAGAGTCACAGGAGTACTCCTGTAGAAATATATATATATAACCTACACTCCTATAGAACTATATAAATAGAACCTATACTCCTATAGAACTATATATATAGAACCTATACTCCTATAGAACTATATATAGAACCTATACTCCTGTAGAACTATATATATATAGAACCTATACTCCTGTAGAACTATATATATATATAACCTATACTCCTATAGAACTATATATATAGAACCTATACTCCTATAGAACTATATATATATAGAACCTATACTCCTATAGAACTATATATATAGAACCTATACTCCTGTAGAACTATATATATAGAACCTATACTCCTGTAGAACTATATATATATAGAACCTATACTCCTGTAGAACTATATATATAGAATCTACACTCCTATAGAACTATATAAATAGAACCTATACTCCTATAGAACTATATATATAGAACCTATACTCCTATTGAACTATATATATAGAACCTATACTCCTATAGAACTATATATATATAGAACCTATACTCCTATAGAACTATATATATAGAACCTATACTCCTATAGAACTATATATATAGAACCTATACTCCTATAGAACTATATATATAGAACCTATACTCCTATAGAACTATATATATAGAACCTATACTCCTATAGAACTATATATATAGAACCTATACTCCTATAGAACTATATATATAGAACCTATACTCCTATAGAACTTGAACACGGGCACAACCAGGGAGACAAGGGGGGGGGGGGGTGAAATAAAGAGGAGAAAGAGGAGATTAAGATGCTTGACACAGCAAAATGGCTTTTTAATTAAGTTCCCTGTAATCAGATAAATGTACAAGGGGACGTGGTAAATTAAATTAGTAGGAGTTTCAGCAACAACAAAAAATAAAATGTTCCTCTCCCAAATTCACAAGCGCAGTACTTATAGCAGTGTTATGCTTGAACATGTCACCCAGAGGGAATGAAAATGATGGTAGAGAGATTAACAAGGAGCTCTGTGTGTGTGTGTGTGTGTGTGTGTGTGTGTGTGTGTGTGTGTGTGTGTGTGTGTGTGTGTGTGTGTGTGTGTGTGTGTGTGTGTGTGTGTGTGTGTGTGTGTGTGTGTGTGTGTGTGTGTGTGTGTGTGTGTGTGTGTGTAATGTGCCTTTGCATGTTCTCTATATGTTACAGAGGTGGTTTGGCGAACTAAGTCTGAAACTATGTAGCAGTAAAAGCCTTCACAGTGTGTGGGTGTCAGAAACTCACTCAAACAGACACAACATGTTAACTGCCCTGACCTGGTAGTGCCCTCTCCATAGAGATAGACTGGGCCAAACCTCTCCATAGAGGTAGACTGGGCTAAACCTCTCCATAGAGGTAGGCTGGGCCAAACCTCTCCATAGAGGTAGACTGGGCTAAACCTCTCCATAGAGATAGACGGGGCCAAACCTCTTCATAGAGGTAGACTGGGCTAAACCTCTCAATAGAGGTAGACTGGGCCAAACCTCTCCATAGAGGTAGACTGGGCCAAACCTCTCCATAGAGGTAGGCTGGGCCAAACCTCTCCATAGAGGTAGGCTGGGCCAAACCTCTCCATAGAGGTAGGCTGGGCCATTTTCCTCTCCATAGAGGTAGACTGTGCTAAACCTCTCCATAGAGGTAGACTGGGCCAAACCTCTCCATAGAGGTAGACTGGGCCAAACCTCTCCATAGAGGTAGACTGGGCCAAACCTCTCCATAGAGGTAGACTGGGCCAAACCTCTCCATAGAGGTAGGCTGGGCCATTTTCCTCTCCATAGAGGTAGACTGGGCCAAACCTCTCCATAGAGGTAGACTGGGTCAAACCTCTCCATAGAGGTAGACTGGGCCAAACCTCTCCATAGAGGTAGACTGGGCCAAACCTCTCCATAGAGGTAGGCTGGGCCAAACCTCTCCATAGAGGTAGACTGGGCTAAACCTCTCCATAGAGATAGACGGGGCCAAACCTCTTCATAGAGGTAGACTGGGCTAAACCTCTCAATAGAGGTAGACTGGGCCAAACCTCTCCATAGAGGTAGACTGGGCCAAACCTCTCCATAGAGGTAGGCTGGGCCAAACCTCTCCATAGAGGTAGGCTGGGCCAAACCTCTCCATAGAGGTAGGCTGGGCCATTTTCCTCTCCATAGAGGTAGACTGTGCTAAACCTCTCCATAGAGGTAGACTGGGCCAAACCTCTCCATAGAGGTAGACTGGGCCAAACCTCTCCATAGAGGTAGACTGGGCCAAACCTCTCCATAGAGGTAGACTGGGCCAAACCTCTCCATAGAGGTAGGCTGGGCCATTTTCCTCTCCATAGAGGTAGACTGGGCCAAACCTCTCCATAGAGGTAGACTGGGTCAAACCTCTCCATAGAGGTAGACTGGGCCAAACCTCTCCATAGAGGTAGACTGGGCCAAACCTCTCCATAGAGGTAGGCTGGGCCAAACCTCTCCATATAGGACCACCATCAGGACTGGGCCAGACCATCAAACCTCTCCATAGAGATAGACTGGGCTAAATCTCTCCATAGAGGTAGGCTGGGCCAAACCTCTCCATATAGGTAGACTGGGCCAAACCTCTCCATAGAGGTAGGCTGGGCCAAATCTCCATATAGGTAGGCTGGGCCAAACCTCTCCATAGAGGTAGGCTGGGCCAAATCTCTCCATATAGGTAGGCTGGGCCAAACCTCTCCATAGAGATAGACTGGGCTAAACCTCTCCATAGAGGTAGGCTGGGCCAAACCTCTCCATAGAGGTAGGCTGGGCCAAACCTCTCCATAGAGGTAGACTGGGCCAAACCTCTCCATGGAGGTAGGCTGGGCCAAACCTCTCCATATAGGTAGGCTGGGCCAAACCTCTCCATGGAAGTAGGCTGGGCCAAACCTCTCCATATAGGTAGACTGGGCCAAACCTCTCCATATAGGTAGGCTGGGCCAAACCTCTCCATAGAGGTAGGCTGGGCCAAATCTCTCCATATAGGTAGGCTGGGCCAAACCTCTCCATAGAGATATACTGGGCTAAACCTCTCCATAGAGGTAGGCTGGGCCAAACCTCTCCATAGAGGTAGACTGGGCCAAACCTCTCCATAGAGGTAGACTGGGCCAAACCTCTCCATGGAGGTAGGCTGGGCCAAACCTCTCCATATAGGTAGGCTGGGCCAAACCTCTCCATGGAAGTAGGCTGGGCCAAACCTCTCCATATAGGTAGACTGGGCCAAACCTCTCCATAGAGGTAGGCTGGGCCAAATCTCTCCATATAGGTAGGCTGGGCCAAACCTCTCCATAGAGGTAGGCTGGGCCAAATCTCTCCATATAGGTAGGCTGGGCCAAACCTCTCCATAGAGGTAGGCTGGGCCAAATCTCTCCATATAGGTAGGCTGGGCCAAACCTCTCCATAGAGGTAGGTTGGGCCAAACCTCTCCATATAGGACCACCATCAGGACTGGGCCAGACCATCAAACCTCTCCATAGAGGTAGGCTGGGCCAAACCTCTCCATAGAGGTAGGCTGGGCCAAACCTCTCCATATAGGTAAGCTGGGCCAAACCTCTCCATAGAGGTAGGCTGGGCCATTTTCCTCTCCATATAGGTAGGCTGGGCAAAACCTCTCTATAGAGGTAAGCTGGGCCAAACCTCTCCTTTTAGGACTATAACCAGGACTGGGCCAAACCTCTCCATATAGAACCATAATCAGGACTGGGCCAGACCGTCAAAGCCAGTTTGGCTAGTGTTTTATACAGTCCAAATGAGACCACTGACACCATAGCCACTGAAAATACAGAAATATATTACACTGTCAATGTGTCTGCTTCAATTACGACCCTATATGACTCTCTCTCTCTCTCTGTCTTTCTGTCTCTCTCTCTTTATCTATCTATTGTATTCTCTCTTTCTCTCTTCTCTCTCTGACTCTCTCTCTATCCTCTCTCCTTTGAGCCTTCTCTCTTCTCTCTCCTTCTTGGAGGTGAGTGCTGTGGTTCAAGTGCTACATCGAGTTATGTTTGAGCTCCATTCAAACCACACAACGTTCAAAGTAAGAGAGGAAGGCTACATTTTCCTCTCTCCTGGGAGGCTGTAATGTTTCAGATAAAGGCCTTAGACGACAGAGACTGGGGAAGAAACATGATGTATAGAAGTTGGTAGATTACCAAAGACCAATCCTTTTGCTATGAATGGGGAGACCCACCTGTGCCCTTGCTAGGTATTCTAGTGTTTGGATGAAATAAAACAAAAGATAGATAATGTATTTAAAAACATTTTTTTTTTTTTATACCCATATTAAACTAGGCAAGTCAGTAAAGAACAAATTGTTATTTACAATGACGGCCTAGGAACAGTGGGTTAACTGCCTTGTTCAGGGGCAGAACGAAATATTTGTACCTTGTCAACTCAGGCATTTGACCTTGCAACCTTTCGGTTACTAGTTCAACGCTCTAACCACAGGTAACCACGGCTACCTGCCGTATAATACTATGTGAATGTGAACATGCTGCTTTTATTGCATGGCTGCTAGACCCATCCAGGTGGAGATGTGGTGCCAGATGGGTGTTTATCTCATGATCAGCTAGTCCAACATCTCATTCCAAAATCATGGCCATTAATATGGAGTTGGTCCCCAATTAGTTGCCTCCACTCTTCTGGAAAGACTTCCCACCAGATGTTGGAACATTGCTGCGTGGCCTTGCTTTCACTCAGCCACATAAGCATTAGTAAGGGCGGGCACTGATGTCGGGCAATTGGGCCTATCTCACAGTGCAATTCATCCCTAATGTGTTCGATGGGGTTGAGGTCAGGGCTCTGAGCAGGCCGGTCAAGTTCTTTCACACCCATCTCGAAAAAACCATTTATGTATGGACCTTGCTTTGTGCACGGGGGCATTGTCATGACTGGAACTGGAAAGGGACTTCCCCAAACTGTTGACACAAAGTTATGACGGTGCCACATTGAAAGTCACTGAGCTCTTCAGTTTCCTGTCAATGTTTGTCTATTGAGATTGCATGGCTGTGTTCACATTTTGATACACCTCTCAGCAACGGGTGTGGCTGAAATAGCCAAATCCACTAATTTGAATATGTGTACACATACTTTTGTATATATAGTGTATATCCAAAGATCAATGTATTTCACTATATAGTGAAAGAGGGAGTTTAATGTTTACTTTTAGTTTTTATTGTTTATTTCCATTTTGTTTTTTGTCTCTTTGAATTGAATTGAGAGAGACAGCTGAGGGGTAAAGGACTTTCAGGAAGTGACACCGGTGTGTTGATGTGAGTAATCAGCAGGTAGGGAGGGGCTGTCACTCTATACCTCCTCTATCCTCCTCCTCTCTTCCTCTCCACTTATCCTCCTCATTTGTAGCCACACACAGCAGGTGAACACTCCTAGAAGCACAGGGACACTGTCCTTTATCCCTCTATCATTACACCCCCCCCGTTCCCTGTCCCCTGTCCCCCGTCCCCCCGGTCTCTCTCTGTTATACAGACTGCCACACAGGCTCTTTCTCTAACACAGTCCTGTCAGCTGTGTGACTGTAGATGACGCGCCCCAGGTCCTGTCAGCTGTGTGACTGTAGATGACGGGCCCCAGGTCCTGTCAGCTGTGTGACTGTAGATGACGGGCCCCAGGTCCTGTCAGCTGTGTGACTGTAGATGACGGGCCCCAGGTCCTGTCAGCTGTGTGACTGTAGATGACGGGCCCCAGGTCCTGTCAGCTGTGTGACTGTAGATGACGGGCCCCAGTCCTGTCAGCTGTGTGACTGTAGATGAAGGGCCCCAGGTCCTGTAAGCTGTGTGACTGTAGATGACGGGCCCCAGTCCTGTCAGCTGTGTGACTGTAGATGACGGGCCCCAGGTCCTGTCAGCTGTGTGACTGTAGATGACGGGCCCCAGGTCCTGTCAGCTGTGTGACTGTAGATGACGCGCCCCAGGTCCTGTCAGCTGTGTGACTGTAGATGAAGGGCCCCAGTCCTGTCAGCTGTGTGACTGTAGATGACGGGCCCCAGGTCCTGTCAGCTGTGTGACTGTAGATGACGGGCCCCAGGTCCTGTCAGCTGTGTGACTGTAGATGACGGGCCCCAGGTCCTGTCAGCTGTGTGACTGTAGATGACGGGCCCCAGGTCCTGTCAGCTGTGTGACTGTAGATGAAGGGCCCCAGTCCTGTCAGCTGTGTGACTGTAGATGACGGGCCCCAGGTCCTGTCAGCTGTGTGACTGTAGATGAAGGGCCCCAGTCCTGTCAGCTGTGTGACTGTAGATGACGGGCCCCAGGCCCTGTCAGCTGTGTGACTGTAGATGACGGGCCCCAGTCCTGTCAGCTGTGTGACTGTAGATGACGGGCCCCAGTCCTGTCAGCTGTGTGACTGTAGATGACGGGCCCCTGTCCTGTCAGCTGTGTGACTGTAGATGACGGGCCCCTGTCCTGTCAGCTGTGTGACTGTAGATGACGGGCCCCAGGTCCTGGTGAGAGTGAATAGCCAGAGTGTGTGAGCACCTTCAGCAAACAACCACTACATAACTATCACAGAACATCTACACAACTATCACAAAACAACCATACAACTTGCATACAACATTAACATACATTTCATACAACCACCTCACAACTATCACACAACCACTACACACCGTCTTACACCCACCACCCAACCATCACACTGTCCTAACCTGAAACTGGAATCACAGTGGGGGAGAAATGAATGTAAACTAAGGAGGAATTAGGAGAGGAGATGATAAGAGGAGGTGAGAAGAGGATATGTGAAGAGGAGATGAGAGGTGGAGGTGAGAAGAGGAGGTGAGAAGAGGATATGTGAAGGGGAGATGTGAAGTGGAGATGTGAAGAGGAGATGAGAAGAGGAGGTGAGAAGATGAGGTGAGAAGAGAATATGTGAAGGGGAGATGTGAAGTGGAGATGTGAAGGGTAGGTGAGAAGAGATGAGAAGAGGAGATGTGAAGTGGAGATGTGAAGAGGAGGTGAGAAGAGGAGATGTGAAGTGGAGATGTGAAGAGGAGGTGAGAAGAGGAGATGTGAAGTGGAGATGTGAAGAGGAGGTGAGAAGAGGAGGTGAGAAGAGGAGATGTGAAGTGGAGATGTGAAGAGGAGGTGAGAAGAGGAGATGTGAAGAGGAGGTGAGAAGAGGAGATGTGAAGTGGAGATGTGAAGAGGAGATGTGAAGAGGAGGTGAGAAGAGGAGATGTGAAGTGGAGATGTGAAGAGAAAAGGAGAATAAAGGTGAATAGAAGATTAAAGTTAAAACGATGAAGAGCAATAAAGGCTGTCAGGGGATATAAAATAGCAGGAAGAGGAGGAGAGAAAAGATGAGGACAGAAATAAAATATATTTGTGAGTAAAGGAGAGTGGGGAGGGACTAGCAGGTGAAGGGAGAGGAGAGTGGGGAGGGACTAGGAGGTGAAGGGAGAGGAGAGTGGGGAGGGAGGGAATATGAGGTGAAGGGAGAGAAGAAGTGAGTGAGGAGGAAGGGAGGGACTAGGAGGTGAAGGGAGTGGGGAGGGAAAAGGAGGTGAAGGGAGAGGAGAGTGGGGAGGGAGGGAATATGAGGTGAAGGGAGAGAAGAAGTGAGTGAGGAGGGAGGGAGGGACTAGGAGGTGAAGGGAGAGGAGAGTGAGGAGGGACTAGGAGGTGAAGGGAGAGGAGAGTGGGGAGGGACTAGGAGGTGAAGGGAGAGGAGAGTGGGGAGGGAGGGAATAGGAGGTGAAGGGAGAGAAGAAGTGAGTGAGGAGGGAGGGAGGGACTAGGAGGTGAAGGGAAAGGAGAGTGGGGAGGGAACAGGAGGTGAAGGGAGAGGAGAGGAGAGTGGGGAGGGACTAGGGGGTGAAGGGAGAGGAGAGTGGGGAGGGACTAGGAGGTGAAGGGAGAGGAGAGTGGGGAGGGATTTGGAGGTGAAGGGAGAGGAGAGTGGGGAGGGACTAGGAGGTGAAGGGAGAGGAGAGTGGGGAGGGAGGGACTAGCAGGTGAAGGGAGAGGAGAGTGGGGAGGGACTAGGAGGTGAAGGGAGAGGAGAGTGGGGAGGGAGGGAGGGAATAGGAGGTGAAGGGAGAGAAGAAGTGAGTGAGGAGGGAAGGAGGGACTAGGAGGTGAAGGGAGATGAGAGTGGGGAGGGACTAGGATGTGAAGGGAGAGGAGAGGAGATTGGGGAGGGACTAGGAGTAGAAGGGAGAGGAGAGTGGGGAGGGAATAGGAGGTGAAGGGAGAGGAGAGGAGAGTGAGGAGGGACTAGGAGGTGAAGGGAGAGGAGAGTGGGGAGGGACTAGGAGGTGAAGGGAGAGGAGAGTGGGGAGGGACTAGGAGGTGAAGGGAGAGGAGAGTGGGGAGGGAGAGACTAGGAGCCGAAGGGAGAGGAGAGAAAAAAATTAGAGGAGTCTTAGATGAAAAATGTTTTAAAGTAAATATCCCTGGGCCGCTTGGGTAATGACAAGCAATGTTTTATTGGAGATGTTGTCCAGTGGTGGGAAGGCGCTGCATTAAAGGTCTCCTGTCTCTCTGGGCTCAATCAGTCTCCTCTAGTCAACCTGGAAAGATGTGTGACAAACACACAGACAGGAAGCACCTAGAAGCTGGTTGGAGGACCTAACGGAGGACGGAATGGAATGAATGGAACGGAGGCAAACACGTGGTTTCTATATGTTTTGCCGGGTTTATACCGTTCCATTCATTCCATTCCAGCCACTACAATGAGCCCATCCTCCTATTTACGTATCCTCCCACCAGCCACCACTGGTATACACACGTTTACCTGTTTGTTCTTCTAGACTTCTCTAACAAGTCAGTTTCTTATTCAACCGAAAAAATGTTTTATCCCCCTCTCATCCCTCCCTCCCTCCCTCCCTCCCTCCCTCCCTCCCTCCCTCCCTCCCTCCCTCCCTCCCTCCCTCTATCCCTCCACCCCTCCCTCCATCCAGTATTTCTGGCCTCCCTCCAGTATTCTTCCCTCTTCCTCCAGTTTTCCTGGCTCCCTCCAGTATCCCTGGACTCCCTCCAGTATTCCTGGCCCTGCCTCCAGTGTTCCTGGCTTCCCTCCAGTATTCCTCCCTCTTCCTCCAGTATTCCTGGCCTCCCTCCAGTGTTCCTGGCTTCCCTCCAGGTTTCCTCCCTCTCCCTCCAGTATTCCTGGCTCCCTCCAGTATCCATGGACCCCCTCCAGTATTCCTGGCTTCGCTCCAGTGTTCCTGGCTTCCCTCCAGTATTCCTCCCTCTCCCTCCAGTATTCCTGGCCCTCCCTCCAGTGTTCCTGGCTGCCCTCCAGTATTCCTCCCTCTCCCTCCAGTATTCCCCCCTCTCCCTCCAGTGTTCCTGGCTTCCCTCCAGTATTCCTCCCTCTTCCTCCAGTATTCCTGGCCCTCCAGTGTTCCTGGCCTCCCTCCAGTGTTCCTGGCTTCCCTCCAGTATTCCTCCCTCTTCCTCCAGTGTTCCTGGCCTCCCTCCAGTGTTCCTGGCCTCCCTCAAGTATTCCTCCCTCTCCCTCCAGTATTCCTGGCTTCCCTCAAGTATTCCTCCCTCTCCCTCCAGTATTCCTGGCCCTCCCTCCAGTGTTCCTGGCCTCCCTCCAGTATTCCTCCTTCTCCCTCCAGTATTCCTGGCTTCCTTCCTGGCCTCCCTCCAGTATTCCTGGCTACCCTCCAGTATTCCTGGCCCCCCTCCAGTGTTCCTGGCCTCCCTCCAGTATTCCTCCCTCTCCCTCCAGTATTCCTGGCACTCCCTCCAGTGTTCCTGGCCTCCCTCAAGTATTCCTCCCTCTCCCTCCAGTATTCCTGGCCCTCCCTCCAGTGTTCCTGGCCTCCCTCCAGTATTCCTGGCCTCCCTCCTGTGTTCCTGGCTACCTTCCCCTCCTGTGTTCCTGGCTTCCTTGCCCTCCAGTATTCCTGGCCTCCCTCCAGTATTCCTGGCTTCGCTCCAGTATTCCTGGCCTCCTTCCAGTATTCCTGGCTTCCTTCCTGGCCTCCCTCCAGTATTCCTGGCCTCCCTCCAGTATTCCTGGCTTCCTTCCAGTATTCCTCCCTCTCCCTCCAGTATCCCTGGCTTCCCTCCAGTATTCCTGGCTTCCTTCCAGTATTCCTCCCTCTCCCTCCAGTATCCCTGGCCTCCCTTCAGTGTTCCTGGCCTCCCTCCAGTATTCCTCCCTCTCCCTCCAGTATTCCTGGCCTCCCTCCAGTATTCCTCCCTCTCCCTCCAGCATTCCTGGCCTCCCTCCAGTATTCCTGGCCTCCTTCCAGTATTCCTGGCTTCCTTCCTGGCCTCCCTCCAGTATTCCTGGCCTCCCTCCAGTATTCCTGGCCTCCCTCCAGTATTCCTGGCTTCCTTCCTGGCCTCCCTCCAGTATTCTTGTCTACGCTCCAGTATTCCTGGCCCCCCTCCAGTGTTCCTGGCCTCCCTCCAGTATTCCTCCCTCTCCCTCCAGTATTCCTGGCCCTCCCTCCAGTGTTCCTGGCCTCCCTCAAGTATTCCTCCCTCTCCCTCCAGTATTCCTGGCACTCCCTCCAGTGTTCCTGGCCTCCCTCATGTATTCCTCCCTCTCCCTCCAGTATTCCTGGCCCTACCTCCAGTGTTCCTGGCCTCCCTCCAGTATTCCTGGCCCTCCCTCTGTGTTCCTGGCTTCCTTTCCCTTCTGTGTTCCTGGCTTCCTTAACCTCCAGTATTCCTGGCCTCCCTCCAGTATTCCTGGCTTCGCTCCAGTATTCCTGGCCCCCCTCCAGTATTCCTGGCTTCCTTCCTGGCCTCCCTCCAGTATTCCTGGCCTCCCTCCAGTATTCCTGGCTTCCTTCCAGTATTTCTCCCTCTCCCTCCAGTATCCCTGGCCCCCCTCCAGTATTCCTGGCCTCCCTCCAGTATTCCTGTCCTCCCTCCAGTATTCCTGTCCTCCCTCCAGTATTCCTGGCCTTCCTCCAGTATTCCTGCCTTCCTTCCTGGCCCCCCTCCAGTATTCCTGGCCTCCCTCCAGTATTCCTGGCTTCCTTCCAGTATTCCTCCCTCTCCCTCCAGTATCCCTGGCCTCCCTCCAGTATTCCTGGCTTCCTTCCAGTATTCCTCCCTCTCCCTCCAGTATCCCTGTTCTCACTTCAGTGTTCCTGGCCTCCCTCCAGTATTCCTCCCTCTCCCTCCAGTATTCCTGGCCTCCCTCCAGTATTCCCCCCTCTTCCTCCAGTATTCCTGGCTTCCTTCCTGGCCTCCCTCCAGTATTCCTGGCCTCCCTCCAGTATTTCTCCCTCTTCCTCCAGTGTTCCTGGCCTCCCTCCAGTGTTCCTGGCCTCCCTCAAGTATTCCTCCCTCTCCCTCCAGTATTCCTGGCTTCCCTCAAGTATTCCTCCCTCTCCCTCCAGTATTCCTGGCCCTCCCTCCAGTGTTCCTGGCCTCCCTCCAGTATTCCTCCTTCTCCCTCCAGTATTCCTGTTCTCCCTTCAGTGTTCCTGGCGTCCCTCCAGTATTCCTCCCTCTCCCTCCAGTATTCCTGGCCTCCCTCCAGTATTCCCCCCTCTCCCTCCAGTATTCCTGGCCCCCCTCCAGTATTCCTGGCCTCCCTCCAGTATTCCTCGCTTCCTTCCTGGCCTCCCTCCAGTATTCCTGGCTTCCCTCCAGTATTCCTCCCTCTTCCTGTCACGCCCTGGCCTTATTATTCTTTGTTTTCTTTATTATTTTAGTTAGGTCAGGGTGTGACATGGGGAATGTTTATGTTTTGTTGTTTTGTTAAAGTGTTTTTGTGTCGTGTTCATCTTCGTGTTGTGTGAATAAAAGAAGATGGCTTATTTTCCAAAAGCTGCATTTTGGTCCATTAAACCGCCACACGATCGTGACAGAATTACCCACCAAAGGACCAAGCGGCATGGAAGGCGGCAACAGGACCTACCTACACAGGATCTCTGGAGTTGGGAGGACGAATTGGAAAGAGATGGACCTTGGGATCAACCTGGAGAATATCGCCTCCCTCGTGAAGAGCTGGAGGCAGTGAAAGCCGAGAGGAGGCGATATGAGGAGGCAGCACGGAGACAAGGCTGGAAACCCGTGAGTACACCCCAAAAATTTCTTGGGGGGGGCCTTAAAGGGAGTGTGGCGAAGTCAGGTAGGAAACCTGCGCCTACTCCCTGTACTTACTGTGGAGAGCAGGAGTACGGGCAGACACCGTGTTACGCAGTAGAGCGCACGGTGTCTCCTGTACGCGTGCATAGCCCGGTTCGGTACATTTCAGCTCCACGTATCGGCCGGGCTAGACTGAGCGTTGAGCCATATGTCATGAAGCCGGCCCAACGCATCTGGTCACCAGTGCGTCTCCTCGGGCCGGCGTACATGGCACCAGCCTTACGCATGGTGTCCCCGGTTCGCTTACATGGGCCGGTGCGGGTTATTCCACCTCCCCGCACTGGTCAGGCGACGGGGAGCATAGAACCAGGTAAGGTTGGGCAGGCTCGGCGTTCAAGGGAGCCAGTACGCCTGCACGGTCCGGTATTTCCGGCGCCACCTCCCCGCCCCAATCCAGTACCACCAGTGCCTCCTCCACGCACTAGCTATATGGTGCGTGTCTCCAGCCCTTTACCACCAGTGTCTAAACCACGCACCAAGCCTCCTGTGTGTCCCCAGAGTCCTGTGCGTCCTGATGCTGCTCCCCGCACTAGCCCTGAGATGCGTGTCCCCAGCCCGGTGCCACCAGTCCCGGCACCACGCACCAGGCCTACAGTGCGCCTCAGCCGGCAGGAGTCTGCCGTCTGCACTGCAATGACTGAACTGCCCGTCTGCCAAGCGCCATCTGAGCCATCCGTCTCCCCAGCGCCATCTGAGCCATCCGTCTCCCCAGCGCCATCTGAGCCATCCGTCTGCAATGAGCCTGCAAAGCCGCCCGTCTGCCATGAGCCTGCAAAGCCGCCCGTCTGCCATGAGCCCACTGAGCCGTCCGCCAGACAGGAGCCGCTAGAGCCGCCAGCCAGACAGGAGCCGCTAGAGCCGTCCGTCAGACAGGATCTGCCAGAGCCGCCAACCAGACAGGATCTGCCAGAGCCGCCAACCAGACAGGATCTGCCAGAGCCGCCAACCAGACAGGATCTGCCAGATCAGTCAGCTAGCCATGAGCAGCCAGATCAGTCAGCTAGCCATGAGCAGCCAGATCCGTCAGCTAGCCATGAGCAGCCAGATCCGTCAGCTAGCCATGAGCAGCCAGATCCGTCAGCTAGCCATGAGCAGCCAGATCCGTCAGCTAGCCATGAGCAGCCAGATCCGTCAGCTAGCCATGAGCAGCCAGATCCGTCAGCTAGCCATGAGCAGCCAGATCCGTCAGCCAGCCATGAGCAGCCAGATCCGTCAGCCAGCCATGAGCAGCCAGATCCGTTAGCCAGCCATGAGAAGCCAGATCCGTTAGCCAGCCATGAGCAGCCAGATCTGTCAGCCAGCCATGGGCCGTCCCTCAGTCCGGAGCTGCAGTCCCTCAGTCCGGAGCTGCCCCTTACCCTGGAGCTGCCCCTTACCCTGGTGCTGCCCCTTACCCTGGTGCTGCCCCTTACCCTGGTGCTGCCCCTTACCCTGGTGCTGCCCCTTACCCTGGTACTGCCCCTTATCCTGGTACTGCCCCTTATCCTGTTACTGTCCCTTACCCTGGTACTGTCCTTTAGTCCGGAACTGCCCCTTAATGCAATGGGGTTAATGTGGAGGGGGGTCGTTTGGAGAAAGCCTAGGAGGTGGTTAGGTACTGTGGTGACGAGGGGACTACGACCAGAGCCGGAGCCGCCACCGTGGAGGGGAGCCCACCCAGACCCTCCCCTAGACTGTGTATGGTGCGCCCGGAGTTCGCGCCTCAAGGGGGGGGTTATGTCACGCCCTGGCCTTATTATTCTTTGTTTTCTTTATTATTTTAGTTAGGTCAGGGTGTGACATGGGGAATGTTTATGTTTTGTTGTTTTGGGTGTTTATTTGGTAAAGGGGTTAATGGGTGTAGTATATGGTTTTGTGTTGAGTGTAGATGTTTAGCATTGTCTATGGTGGTTAGTATTCTAGGAGAGTCTATGGTTACCTGAATGAGTTCCCAATTAGAGACAGCTGATTTCGGTTGTCTCTGATTGGGAGCCTTATTTAGGGTAGCCATAGGCTCTCATTGGTTGTGGGTAATTGTCTATGTAAGAACGTTTGTAGCCTGTGTGTGCACGACGTTTGTAGCTTCACGGTCGTTTTGTTGTTTTGTTAGTTTGTAAAGTGTTTTTGTGTCGTGTTCATCTTCGTGTTATAATAAAAGAAGATGGCTTATTTTCCAACTGCTGCATTTTGGTCCGTCAATCCGCCACACGATCGTGACACTTCCTCCAGTGTTCCTGGCCTCCCTCCAGTGTTCCTGGCCTCCCTCAAGTATTCCTCCCTCTCCCTCCAGTATTCCTGGCTTCCCTCAAGTATTCCTCCCTCTCCCTCCAGTATTCCTGGCCCTCCCTCCAGTGTTCCTGGCCTCCCTCCAGTATTCCTCCTTCTCCCTCCAGTATTCCGGGCTTCCTTCCTGGCCTCCCTCCAGTATTCCTGGCTACCCTCCAGTATTCCTGGCCCCCCTCCAGTGTTCCTGGCCTCCCTCCAGTATTCCTCCCTCTCCCTCCAGTATTCCTGGCACTCCCTCCAGTGTTCCTGGCCTCCCTCCAGTATTCCTCCCTCTCCCTCCAGTATTCCCGGCACTCCCTCCAGTGTTCCTGGCCTCCCTCAAGTATTCCTCCCTCTCCCTCCAGTATTCCTGGCCCTCCCTCCAGTGTTCCTGGCCGCCCTCCAGTATTCCTGGCCTCCCTCCTGTGTTCCTGGCTTCCTTGCCCTCCAGTATTCCTGGCTACCCTCCAGTATTCCTGGCTTCGCTCCAGTATTCCTGGCCTCCCTCCAGTATTCCTGGCTTCCTTCCTCGCCTCCCTCCAGTATTCCTGGCCTCCCTCCAGTATTCCTGGCTTCCTTCCAGTATTCCTCCCTCTCCCTCCAGTATCCCTGGCCACCCTCCAGTATTCCTGGCTTCCTTCCAGTATTCCTCCCTCTCCCTCCAGTATCCCTGGCCTCCCTTCAGTGTTCCTGGCCTCCCTCCAGTATTCCTCCCTCTCCCTCCAGTATTCCTGGCCTCCCTCCAGTATTCCTCCCTCTCCCTCCAGTATTCCTGGCCTCCCTCCAGTATTCCTGGCCTCCTTCCAGTATTCCTGGCTTCCTTCCTGGCCTCCCTCCAGTATTCCTGGCCTCCCTCCAGTATTCCTGGCCTCCCTCCAGTATTCCTGGCTTCCTTCCTGGCCTCCCTCCAGTATTCCTGTCTACGCTCCAGTATTCCTGGCACCCCTCCAGTGTTCCTGGCCTCCCTCCAGTATTTCTCCCTCTCCCTCCAGTATTCCTGGCCCTCCCTCCAGTGTTCCTGGCCTCCCTCAAGTATTCCTCCCTCTCCCTCCAGTATTCCTGGCACTCCCTCCAGTGTTCCTGGCCTCCCTCAAGTATTCCTCCCTCTCCCTCCAGTATTCCTGGCCCTCCCTCCAGTGTTCCTGGCCTCCCTCCAGTATTCCTGGCCCTCCCTCCTGTGTTCCTGGCTTCCTTTCCCTCCTTTGTTCCTGGCTTCCTTGCCCTCCAGTATCCCTGGCCCCCCTCCAGTATTCCTGGCTTCCTTCCAGTATTCCTCCCTCTCCCTCCAGTATCCCTGGCCTCCCTTCAGTGTTCCTGGCCTCCCTCCAGTATTCCTGGCCCCCCCTCCAGTATTCCTGGCCTCCCTCCAGTATTCCTCCCTCTCCCTCCAGTATTCCTGTCCTCCCTCCAGTATTCCTGGCCTTCCTCCAGTATTCCTGCCTTCCTTCCTGGCCCCCCTCCAGTATTCCTGGCCTCCCTCCAGTATTCCTGGCTTCCTTCCAGTATTCCTCCCTCTCCCTCCAGTATCCCTGGCCTCCCTCCAGTATTCCTGGCTTCCTTCCAGTATTCCTCCCTCACCCTCCAGTATCCCTGTTCTCCCTTCAGTGTTCCTGGCCTCCCTCCAGTATTCCTCCCTCTCCCTCCAGTATTCCTGGCCTCCCTCCAGTATTCCCCCCTCTCCCTCCAGTATTCCTGGCCTCCCTCCAGTATTCCTGGCCTCCCTCCAGTATTCCTGGCTTCCTTCCTGGCCTCCCTCCAGTATTCCTGGCCTCCCTCCAGTATTCCTGGCTCAAATTGAGATCACCTCTTGCTCTCTTTGCCAAACAAACCCTACTAGTGTGTATAATGGCCCCATAACTCCACTGTTCCACATGAGAAGGTGTCGTTAACAGTTCACCAGACAAGAGGTCTGTTTTAAATTTCCCCTTATGTATTTATGATCTGCAAAGACAGGAGAGGTCCCAATGCATCTGAGAGCCTGTAGGCTTTATACAGAGACTGAGTCTACCAGGTGCCGTGAGTGGAGTGGCGTGGAGTCTGCTATATAGCTGGGTGTCACCTTGCTGACATAGTTTATGACTGCCATTTTGCGTGCCACAAATCAAGTGGGGTCGGCGGCGACCATGATAGAGATGAGTGTATTGTCCTGATCACAATTATTTACGTCGCCTTCTTCCCTCTCGCCACCATGTGTATCATAAAATATTGTACAGTATAGTATTACATACAGGACATACACACATACACACATTACGGATAAACATACACACATTAGTTATAAATATACACACATTAATTATACATATACACACATTAGTTATAAATATACACACATTACTTATAAATATACACACATTACTTATAAACATACACACATTACTTATAAATATACACACATTACTTATAAATATACACTCATTAGTTATACATATACACACATTACTTATAAATATACACACATTACTTATAAACATACACACATTACTTATAAATATACACACATTACTTATAAATATACACATATTACTTATAAATATACACATATTAGTTATAAACATACACACATGACTTATAAATACACACACATTACTTATAAATATACACACACTACTTATAAATATACACAGATTATGTAAAGGCTTTCTTCCTGGGATGAAGGAGAGGACCAAAATGCAGCGCAGTTAGTGTTCAACATGTTTAATATAACGAACTGAAACACTTACAACAATACAAAACAACAAACGTAAAAAACCGAGACAGTCCTATCTGGTGCAGAACACAAACACAGAGACAGGAAACAACCACCCACAATCCCCAACACAAAACAAGCCTCCTTTATATGATTCTCAATCAGGGACAACGATTGACAGCTGTCTCTGATTGAGAACCATATTAGGCTGAACACAGAAACAGAAGAACTAGACACACAACATAGAATTCCCACCCTGCTACGTCCTGACCAACACTAAACTAGCAAAACACATAAGAACTCTGGTCAGGACGTTACAGATTACTTATACATGTACACATATTACTTATACACATACACACATTACTGATAAACATACCCACACTAATTATAAATACACACACACATTACTTATAAATATACACACATTACTTATAAATATACACAGAGCTATGATCATAAGTGCTACTTTAGTCCAATACATTGTAAACTGTTGTAGAATTATGATAACATTGCAGTATGTTTGGATTATGAGATCAGTGGGTTATTGAACAGAAGCTGTTTGAGGTTCTCATGGACAGTCTGTCCTCTCTTTCTAACATGAACACACACACACACTCACGCACACACGAATGCACACACACAAGCGCACACACACACACACACACAGATAAACACACGTATGTTAACTCTACTGATCAATGATTTACCGAGTCAGAGACACACTGGCACAGGTGTCCTGCCCCAGGCCTTTTCTCCCTTGTCCTCCCAACCAGAGAGAGAGGGATGAGAGGAAGGAGAGAGTGAGAGAGATGAGTGGAGTTAGAGAGAGAGAGAGATGAGAGGAGTGAGAGAGAGATGAAATGAGGGAGAGAGAGATGAGAGGAGTGAGAGTGAGATGAAAGGAGGGAGAGAGAGATGAGAGGAGTGAGAGAGAGATGAGAGGAGTGAGAGAGAGATGAAAGGAGGGAGAGAGAGATGAGAGGAGTGAGAGAGAGATGAAAGGAGGGAGAGAGAGATGAGAGGAGGGAGAGAGAGATAAATGAAAGGAGGGTGAGAGAGAGTGAGAGGAGGGAGAGAGAGATGAAAGGAGGGAGAGAGAGATGAGAGGAGGGAGAGAGAGATGAGAGGAGGGAGAGAGAGAGAGATGAGAGGAGGGAGAGAGAGAAAAATGAAAGGAGGGTGAGAGAGAGTGAGAGGAGGGAGAGAGAGAGAGATGAGAGGAGGGAGGGAGAGAGAAATGAGAGGAGGGTGAGAGAGATGAGAGGAGGGAGAGAGAGAGAAATGAGAGGAGGGAGAGAGAGAGAAATGAAAGGAGGGTGAGAGAGAGTGAGAGGAGGGAGAGAGAGATGAGAGGAGTGAGAGAGAGATGAAAGGAGGGAGAGAGAGATGAAAGGAGGGAGAGAGATGAGAGGAGGGAGAGAGAGAGAGATGAGAGGAGGGAGAGAGAGAAATGAAAAGAGGGTGAGAGAGAGTGAAAGGAGGGAGAGCGAGGAATAACCCTCTAACGTGTGAAAACATAATGGAATTCAGCCTCCATGTGTGAGGGCTTTACAAAGTGAATCCAGGTTTAGCAACAGCTGGACAATTTTTAGCATACTTACACACATAAATGTAACAGTATAACTTTAGTACGTCTCCTCACCCCGACCTCGGGCGCGAACCAGGGACCCTATGCACACATCAACAACAGTCACCCATGAAGCGTCGTTACCCATCGCTCCACAAAAGCCGCGGCCCTTGCAGAGCAAGGGGAACCACTACTTCTAGGTTTCAGAGCAAGTGATGTCACCGACTGAAAGGCTGCCAGCGCGCACCACCGCTAACTAGCTAGCCATTTCACATCCGTTACACAAACATGCATGCATGTACACACACACACACACACACGCACGCTAGTCTTATTGGGGTGCGACACATTCTGAAAAATACATTATTGACAAAATATTTTACAATATACATACATTTAATAACATAGACATATAGTGTGAGCGTGAGACAGATCTCTCCCCATCTTTACAACCATTGAATCTATATCTTATGACCATGACAGTTTACAATCTAAGGTAACATCTAAAGTAATTTAGTGTCAATTTGCTCAACAGCCTCAACAGGTCTAGAGCTTGATTACCAGTTTCAGGTGTAGAGCTTAGGGAATGATTACCAGTTTCAGGTGTAGAGCTTAGGGAATGATTACCAGTTTCAGGTCTAGAGCTTAGGGAATGATTACCAGTTTCAGGTCTAGAGCTTAGTGAATGATTACCAGGTTCAGGTCTAGAGCTTAGTGAATGATTACCAGTTTCAGGTCTAGAGTTTAGGGAATGATTACCAGTTTCAGGTCTAGAGCTTAGGGAATGATTACCAGTTTCAGGTATAGAGCTTTATTACCAGTTTCAGGTCTAGAGCTTAGGGAATGATTTGTACCAAAAACAATGTGTCAGAGTCTAGGTGATGTGGCTAAGGCGCAGTCAGGCGCAGAACACAGAGATGAGTAATAATAGTAACTTTACTCAAAATTAATCTTCCAACAAGGAGAACAGAAATCCAGAATCACATAAACGAGACAACTGACACCAATAAACACGTACAAAACCATGATGGCTCCAGAGGGTTAAATAGGGAAATAATTAAAACGTAATGGGAACCAGGTGTGTACAATCAAGACAAAACGAATGGAAAAATAAATGTAGATCGGTGGAGGCTAAAAAGCCGGTGACGTCGACCGCCGAACGCCGCCCGAACAAGGAGAGGCACCAGCTTCAGCGGAAGTCGTGAAACAAAGTGCTTAGATTTAGAGGTGTTCAGGACCAGTTTATTACTGGCCACCCCTTCCGCTCTTTGTTACGGGTTGCAGTGATTTCACTAGCAGTGGTTACTGACGTGTATAGGGTTGAATCATCAGCTTACATAGACACATGGGCTTTGCTTAACGCCAGTGGCAGGTCATCGGTTGGAGTAATCTCTCACCATAGAGGCTTTCACCATCCTATGGTAATGAGCAGTGTTAGCTCCGAGTCTTGGGATTTCGTCACTGGTTATTCTGACGTATCAGGGCCAAGGCGGTGCTTAACACTGTTTCGCTTTGACGGATGATAAACAGGTGAAACAGGTGAAAATATTGGAAGGGTGTGTGGGGTAGGTGTTGTTTTTGGGGATGATGATGAGGAGGAAGAGGGCGAAGGAGAAGGAAGAGAAGGAGGAGGAAGATGAAGGGGGAGGAAGATGAAGAGGAGATGAGGGGGGAAGAGGAGAGGGAAAGTTAGTGGAAAAACAGGAAGAGATGGAACAACTAGGACAGCTACCATTAGAAGGTCGTATCCAACCCAGAGAAACCATTCATAATTAATACACGCTAGGCCATCAGATACAACGTTAAAGTTTCATTAGAATAACATTGTTCACTATGACATCATCTCCCTCGGCCATGTGGATTTTATGAATCATTAACTTTTTTAGCAAGCATCCTTCTCTCTCTCTTTCTCTCTTTCAGTGCATGCTGGGAGTGGTTGTAGTTGAGAGGCCATGTGGAGGGCTCTGTCCTTACTTTCTTGTTTTTTTCCTTGGTCTTTTTATTCTATTTTTATTTTCTATGGTAGGGTGTTATTTTAGCTGTACCCACTGTTTTCGTTTAAGATGATGTCTGTGTTTGGGTTTGGGGAAAGGTTTTTAGCCTGTGTGAACATGTTGTATGCTGGGGCGTCATGTATGGTCAAGGTAGGAGGGGGGCTCAGTATGCCAGTCTGGGTGAGACGGGGCATTAGACAAGGATACCCTCTTTCGGGGAAGTTATTTACAATAGCCTTGAGCCCCTTTTGCGCCTGCTTTGCAGGAGACTGCGGGGAGTGTGCTGGACAGGTTTGGGTGTGTTGACAGGTATAGCAGTGTCAGCATATGCCGATGACGTCTCTGTGATGGTCAGGGATAGGCTGGACATGCAGGCACAGAGACTAGTCTGAAGGTGTACGAGGGAGCTCGTCAGCTAAGGTGACCTGGGGCAAGAACAAAGCACTGTTATGCAGGGCATGATGGGATAGACCCCCCCTCTGCTGCCAGGGGGTTAGCAGTGGGGTTGTTAAGGGCTTCAAATTCTGGCGGTGTACCTGGGCTTTGACAGGTGGGTCAGGAAGAGCTGGGAGGGGCTGTCAAAGGCAGTGTTGTCAAGACTGGCCAGGTGGAGGTGGCTCCTGTTCCAGTGTCATATAGAGGGATGGTGCTGATTAACAACATCCTGGCGGGATTTTCCCTGTGGACAGGGAGGAGAACAGGGCCTGGCAGATAGGAGAGCAGGATGGCCAACAATGATGGCAAGGGGTCTGGAAGACTTGTTAGATTTTAACACTCCGAGCCTGGGGGGGGGGGGTTTGAGCGGGTGGGAGGTAAAGCCCTCTACAACCTCTGCATTAAGGTAAGGAACATTAGGAGCCTAACAGGAGTGAAGGCAGATCAGTGGCAAGGGGTATGTTGGGTGGAGAGTATGGTGGGTTTTAGATGGATTGGGCTCTACAACTCCCAGTACCAAAAAGATCAGGGAACCACCAGTGGAGGGTTCTACATGGAGCCCTGGCCACTAAGAACATGTTGGCACGGGTTGACCTGGGAGTCAGACAGGGGTGTCCTTCTGTGACATGAGTGAAACTGTGATTCTTGTGTTTTCTGTGTGCGCCAGGTTAATTCCATAATGTCTCTTTTGGAATGTCTGTCTGTGAGGTTGGGGGTGGAGTTTCCTGTCGGGATGTTTATAATCGGACACAAAAATTTGAATAAGGAAAAGGCAAAATAAACTACTAGTCAAAAGTTTTAGAACACCTTCTCATTCAAGGGTTTCTCTTTATTTTTACTATTTTCTACATTGTAGAATAATAGTGAAGACATCAGAACTATGAAATAACACATATGGAATCCTGTAGTAATCAACAAAGTCTTAAACAAATCAAAATATATTTCATATTTGAGACTCTTAAAATAGCCACCCTTTGCCTTGATGACAGCTTTGCACATTCTTGGCATTCTCTCAACCAGCTTCATGAGTCAGTCACCTGGAATGAATTTCAGTTAACAGGTGTGCCTTGTTAAAAGTGAAGTAGTGGAATTATTTCCTTCTTTATCAGTTTGAGCCAATCAGAAATTGAAGCCAAAATAAATGCTTCATGGACTTTAAGTAACAGACATATCTCAACATCAACTGATCAGAGGAGACTGTGGAAAGCAGGCCTTCATGGTCGAATTGCTGCAAAGAAAAAACTAATAAAGGACACCAATAAGAAAAAGAGACTTGGCAAAGGACGGCTAATTGAAGAATCTCAAATATAAAATATATTTTAATTAATTTAACACTTTTTTTTGCTTACTACATGATTCCATATGTGTTATTTCATAGTTTTGAGTTCTTCACTATTATTCTACAATGTAGAAAATAGTAAAAATTAAGAAAAACCCTTGAATGAGTAGGTGTTCTAAAACGTTTGACCTGTAGTGTACTGTGTTGAATTTTATGTTTGCTCAGGCGAACTTGGTTAATTGGCTAACAAGGAGGAACAGGGTCAAAGCTGCGAGCCTTAGGGTGATTTTTGAGTTCTATAAAAGGGTGAACTGTGTGGAGATGTTTCAGGAGATATTGTGTGTCTGTACAGAAAGATGGGTTGGATATACGGTTGTAGAAGAGGTTGTGGTTATTGTGATGTGTGGTGTTGTTTTGTAGGGGTAGAGGGCAAGGTGAGTATGTAGCACAGGAGATATATGTATATAAATTGTATGGTGGGGGGTGGTTGGTAAGGTTTTAATGTAATTAAATGAGGATGTATCCATAAAGAATGATCTCTCTCTCTCTCTCTCTCTCTCTCTCTCTCTCTCTCTCTCTCTCTCTCTCTCTCTCTCTCTCTCTCTCTGTCTCTCTCTCTCTCTCTCTCTCTCTCTCTCTCTCTGTCTCTCTCTGTCTCTCCTCTCTCTCCTCTCTGTCTCTCTCTCTCTCTCTCTCCTCTCTCTCTCCTCTCCTCTCTCTCTCTCTCTCTCTCTCTCTCTCTCTCTCCTCTCTCTCTCTCTCTCTCTCTCTCTCTCTCTCTCTCTCTCTCTCTCTCTCTCTTTCTCTCTCTCATAGCATGTGAAATGCAATATCACCACACATCTGTTTCTATGCTGGATTTCCAGCACTGCGTACGGTGCTTCAGAATTCCACATCATATTGATTTTAGAATCGACCACGAGTAAATGCATCCAGCTTTGTAGGAAATGACAGACATGGCTTCCCGCGGCTGTTTTCTGATTTGTTTATCCCTTCTCACTGCTGTGATATAACACACTTACACTAACATACTGTATATAAACACACACAACCACCCTCTCTCCCTCCAGTCCCTCACACAACATAATCTAGCCATAGACTCAAACTGAAAGTCATTTGAGGAACCCTTTGGTGCTCACCGACCTCAGAAAACACTGATCAACATTCCCAATAAATAGTCAAATACACCCCTGAATAATTCTGTGACCCTGGTCATCGATTGCATGACTGACCGCTAGCAGGCTGCGCAGTGTTTGTCATATTAAAGCCACTAACATGCACTTTATCCACAGTATTGATTAATCCACAAATCATTTTCTAAACACTGCTGCTTGATGTGGCTGAAATATCCTCTCAATCAAAGCGGTAAGTGCGACCCAGCCATATCCCCTCACAGGAAGAGAAAGAGGAGAGAGAGAGAGAGAGAGGTGACTCGGCCTCAGTTCACGACTTGCCGACCAGAGGGAGGAGAACCAGGGAAATAAATAATTTGAAAAAGGAAGAGTGTAAAAACGGATGATGGACGAGAGGAAAAGGGGTACTAATTTGACCGGCTGTTTACACCTCTCCAGCAATGCAGGGTCCTGCTGGGCCAAGGGTGTAGGGTTCTGATTACAGCCATGTTCCAGCCCTGACTCTCTAACTCATAACACCTGGCAATCCCTCCCTCCCTCCCTCCAGCCTGACCACCACAAACACCCTGCTGGGTTCACAGGCAGGCAGAGGGGAAGAGAGGAGAGGACAGAGGGAGGAGAGGACAGAGGGAGATGGAGAGATAATTAGAGATGACTCAGGTGGTGAACTTGGTGGTTTTGCAATCCTTGACACGTCCAACCCTTGATAGGCCACACACACAGATACACAGATACACAGATACACAGACACACAGATACACACATATACACAGATACACAGACACACAGACACACAGACACACAGATACACAGACACATAGATACACAGATACGCCACTCATTAAATATTACACACACAGATACACCACACATTAAATATTAAACACACATAAACACACACCAACACTGAACCACAAACCATCCCTTCACCCACACAATGAGACACTCGTCAAAACATTATAGAAATAACAATATGTAGTCATTAACTTGAAATCAAATCGAAGTTATGATACCAGATTAAAGAGTGTCTGAAATCATGTGGTTATGATAGCAGATTAAAGAGTGACTGAAATCATGTGGTTATGATAGCAGATTAAAGAGTGACTGAAATCATGTGGTTATGATAGCGGATTAAAGAGTGTCTGAAATCATGTGGTTATGATAGCAGATTAAAGAGTGACTGAAATCATGTGGTTATGATAGCAGATTAAAGAGTGTCTGAAATCATGTGGTTATGATAGCAGATTAAAGAGTGACTGAAATCATGTGGTTATGATAGCAGATTAAAGAGTGACTGAAATCATGTGGTTATGATAGCAGATTAAAGAGTGACTGAAATCATGTGGTTATGATAGCAGATTAAAGAGTGACTGAAATCATGTGGTTATGATAGCAGATTAAAGAGTGTCTGAAATCATGTGGTTATGATAGCAGATTAAAGAGTGACTGAAATCATGTGGTTATGATAGCGGATTAAAGAGTGACTGAAATCATGTGGTTATGATAGCAGATTAAAGAGTGACTGAAATCATGTGGTTATGATAGCAGATTAAAGAGTGACTGAAATCATGTGGTTATGATAGCAGATTAAAGAGTGACTGAAATCATGAGGTTATGATAGCAGATTAAAGAGTGACTGAAATCATGTGGTTATGATAGCAGATTAAAGAGTGACTGAAATCATGTGGTTATGATAGCAGATTAAAGAGTGACTGAAATCATGTGGTTATGATAGCAGATTAAAGAGTGACTGAAATCATGTGGTTATGATAGCATATTAAAGAGTGACTGAAATCATGTGGTTATGATAGCAGATTAAAGAGTGACTGAAATCATGTGGTTATGATAGCAGATTAAAGAGTGACTGAAATCATGTGGTTATGATAGCAGATTAAAGAGTGACTGAAATCATGTGGTTATGATAGCAGATTAAAGAGTGACTGAAATCATGTGGTTATGATAGCAGATTAAAGAGTGACTGAAATCATGTGGTTATGATAGCAGATTAAAGAGTGACTGAAATCATGTGGTTATGATAGCAGATTAAAGAGTGACTGAAATCATGTGGTTATGATAGCGGATTAAAGAGTGTCTGAAATCATGTGGTTATGATAGCAGATTAAAGAGTGACTGAAATCATGTGGTTATGATAGCAGATTAAAGAGTGACTGAAATCATGTGGGTATGATAGCAGATTAAAGAGTGTCTGAAATCATGTGGTTATGATAGCAGATTAAAGAGTGACTGAAATCATGTGGTTATGATAGCAGATTAGTTAGCTAGTTAGCTAACACCAGGCTACAAGTCAGATTTGCATGTTAGTTTGTATTTTAAACACGTGTATGTTGTATAATCTAGGGCAGAAATAAATAATGGACGCAACTGTGGTGGTACCTCATATCTGAGTCTGACTATTACAGTGAACGAGGAGCGACAAACCCTCACCGGCCTGAATCTAATCCAACGTGGCGATACAGTCATAATTGGAATTAGGAGGTTTCCACTAGTTACCACAGCCACAAAGTCAGAAATTGGCCCTATAGTAAAAATAATTTTATGATTTTTTATTGTTGGTCTTATTTTAAGGTTAGGTTTAAGGTTAGCAGTGTGGTTAGGGATAAGGTTAGGTTGAAAATCACATTTTAAGAAGATGAATTGTTGAAATAGGCAGGGTTTTATGACTTTGTGGCTGTGGTAACTAGGGACATCCTAGAATTAGCTTGGCACGATTTACTGCCCCGATGACACAGACGGCTTCATTATCAACGTATAACAAATACCCGGTTTGATAAACGAGTAGGTTAATTACCCAGCCAAGCAGATTTAATTAGTATAGTCATTTTGCGTGTGAAGTACATGAATAAAAGCTTTGTCCTTTATAACAAAATGCAGTTTACCACTTGGCTGTCCATTATATCATCCTGTCACAGGCCCTCCCAGTCAACACCACCTCACAGGCCCTCTGTCAACACCACCTCACAGGCCCTCTGTCAACACCACCTCACAGGCCCTCTGTCAACACCACCTCACAGGCCCTCCCAGGTAACACCACCTCACAGGCCCTCTGTCAACACCACCTCACAGGCCCTCTGTCAACACCACCTCACAGGCCCTCTGTCAACACCACCTCACAGGCCCTCTGTCAACACCACCTCACAGGCCCTCTGTCAACACCACCTCACAGGCCCTCTGTCAACACCACCTCACAGGCCCTCCCAGTCAACACCACCTCACAGGCCCTCCCAGGTATCACCACCTCACAGGCCCTCCCAGTCAACACCACCTCACAGGCCCTCCCAGGTAACACCACCTCACAGGCCCTCCCAGTCAACACCACCTCACAGGCCCCTCCAGTCAACACCACCTCACAGGCCCTCTGTCAACACCACCTCACAGGCCCCCCCAGTCAACACCACCTCACAGGCCCTCTGTCAACACCACCTCACAGGCCCCCCCAGTCAACACCACCTCATAGGCCCTCCCAGTCAACACCACCTCACAGGCCCTCCCAGTCAACACCACCTCACAGGCCCTCCCAGGTAACACCACCTCACAGGCCCTCTGTCAACACCACCTCACAGGCCCTCCCAGGTAACACCACCTCACAGGCCCTCCCAGGTAACACCACCTCACAGGCCCTCTGTCAACACCACCTCACAGGCCCTCTGTCAACACCACCTCACAGGTCCTCCCAGTCAACACCACCTCACAGGCCCTCTCAGGTAACACCACCTCACAGGCCCTCTGTCAACACCACCTCACAGGCCTTACCAGTCAACACCACCTCACAGGCCCTCCCAGTCAACACCACCTCACAGGCCCTCTCAGGTAACACCACCTCACAGGCCCTCTGTCAACACCACCTCACAGGCCCTCCCAGTCAACACCACCTCACAGGCCCTCTCAGTCAACACCACCTCACAGGCCCTCTGTCAACACCACCTCACAGGCCCTCTCAGGTAACACCACCTCACAGGCCCTCTGTCAACACCACCTCACAGGCCCTCCCAGTCAACACCACCTCACAGGCCCTCTCAGTCAACACCACCTCACAGGCCCTCTGTCAACACCACCTCACAGGCCCTCTCAGGTAACACCACCTCACAGGACCTCTGTCAACACCACCTCACAGGCCCTCTGTCAACACCACCTCACAGGCCCTCTGTCAACACCACCTCACAGGCCATCCCAGTCAACACCATCTCACAGGCCCTCTCAGGTAACACCACCTCACAGGCCCTCCCAGTCAACACCACCTCACAGGCCCTCTGTCAACACCACCTCACAGGCCCTCCCAGTCAACACCACCTCACAGGCCCTCCCAGTCAACACCACATCACAGGCCCTCCCAGTCAACACCACCTCACAGGCCCTCCCAGTCAACACCACCTCACAGGCCCACCCAGTCAACACCACCTCACAAGCCCTCTCAGTCAACACCACCTCACAGGCCCTCCCAGTCAACACCACCTCACAGGTCCTCCCAGTCAACAACACCTCACAGGCCCTCCCAGTCAACACCACCTCACAGGCCCTCCCAGTCAACACCACCTCACAGGCCCTCCCAGGTAACACTACCTCACAGGCCCTCCCAGGTAACACTACCTCACAGGCCCTCTGTCAACACCACCTAACAGGCCCTCCCAGTCAACACCACCTCACAGGCCCACCCAGTCAACACCACCTCACAGGCCCTCCCAGTCAACACCACCTCACAGGCCCCCCCAGTCAACACCACCTCACAGGCCCTCCCAGTCAACACCACCTCACAGGCCCTCTCAGTCAACACCACGTCACAGGCCCTCTCAGGTAACACCACGTCACAGGCCCGCCCAGTCAACACCACCTCACAGGCCCTCTGTCAACACCACCTCACAGGCCCTCTGTCAACACCACCTCACAGGCCCTCCCAGTCAACACCACCTCACAGGCCCTCTCAGGTAACACCACCTCACAGGCCCTCTGTCAACACCACCTCACAGGCCCTCCCAGTCAACACCACCTCACAGGCCCTCTCAGTCAACACCACCTCACAGGCCCTCTGTCAACACCACCTCACAGGCCCTCTCAGGTAACACCACCTCACAGGGCCTCTGTCAACACCACCTCACAGGCCCTCCCAGTCAACACCACCTCACAGGCCCTCTCAGTCAACACCACCTCACAGGCCCTCTGTCAACACCACCTCACAGGCCCTCTCAGGTAACACCACCTCACAGGCCCTCTGTCAACACCACCTCACAGGCCCTCTGTCAACACCACCTCACAGGCCCTCTGTCAACACCACCTCACAGGCCCTCCCAGTCAACACCATCTCACAGGCCCTCTCAGGTAACACCACCTCACAGGCCCTCCCAGTCAACACCACCTCACAGGCCCTCTGTCAACACCACCTCACAGGCCCTCCCAGTCAACACCACCTCACAGGCCCTCCCAGTCAACACCACATCACAGGCCCTCCCAGTCAACACCACCTCACAGGCCCCACCCAGTCAACACCACCTCACAGGCCCACCCAGTCAACACCACCTCACAGGCCCACCCAGTCAACACCACCTCACAGGCCCTCCCAGTCAACACCACCTCACAGGTCCTCCCAGTCAACACCACCTCACAGGCCCACCCAGTCAACACCACCTCACAGGCCCTCCCAGTCAACACCACCTCACAGGCCCTCCCAGGTAACACTACCTCACAGGCCCTCCCAGGTAACACTACCTCACAGGCCCTCCCAGTCAACACCACCTCACAGGCCCTCCCAGTCAACACCACCTCACAGGCCCACCCAGTCAACACCACCTCACAGGCCCTCCCAGTCAACACCACCTCACAGGCCCCCCCAGTCAACACCACCTCACAGGCCCTCCCAGTCAACACCACCTCACAGTCCCTCTCAGTCAACACCACGTCACAGGCCCTCTCAGGTAACACCACGTCACAGGCCCGCCCAGTCAACACCACCTCACAGGCCCTCTGTCAACACCACCTCACAGGCCGTCTCAGTCAACACCACCTCACAGGCCCTCCCATGTAACACCACCTCACAGGCCCTCCCAGTCAACACCACCTCACAGGCCCTCTCAGGTAACACCACCTCACAGGCCCTCCCAGGTAACACTACCTCACAGGCCCTCCCAGTCAACACCACCTCACAGGCCCTCCCAGTCAACACCACCTCACAGGCCCTCCCAGTCAACACCACCTCACAGGCCCTCTCAGGTAACACCACCTCACAGGCCCTCTCAGGTAACACCACGTCACAGGCCCTCCCAGTCAACACCACCTCACAGGCCCTCCCAGTCAACACCACCTCACAGGCCCTCTGTCAACACCACCTCACAGGCCCTCCCAGTCAACACCACCTCACAGGCCCTCCCAGTCAACACCACCTCACAGGCCCTCCCAGTCAACACCACCTCACAGGCCCTCTGTCAACACCACCTCACAGGCCCTCCCAGTCAACACCACCTCACAGGCCCTCTCAGTCAACACCACCTCACAGGCCCTCTGTCAACACCACCTCAAAGGCCCTCCCAGTCAACACCACCTCACAGGCCCTCCCAGTCAACACCACCTCACAGGCCCTCTCAGGTAACACCACCTCACAGGCCCTCCCAGGTAACACCACCTCACAGGCCCTCCCAGTCAACACCACCTCACAGGCCCTCTCAGTCAACACCACCTCACAGGCCCTCTCAGGTAACACCACCTCACAGGCCCTCTCAGGTAACACCACCTCACAGGCCCTCCCAGTCAATTCCACGTCACAGGCCCCCCCAGTCAACACCACCTCACAGGCCCTCTCAGTCAACACCACCTCACAGGCCCTCCCAGGTAACACTACCTCACAGGCCCTCCCAGTCAACACCACCTCACAGGCACTCTCAGGTAACACCACCTCACAGGCCCTCTCAGTCAACACCACCTCACAGGCCCTCTCAGTCAACACCACCTCACAGGCCCTCCCAGGTAACACTACCTCACAGGCCCTCCCAGTCAACACCACCTCAGAGGCCCTCTCAGGTAACACCACCCCACAGGCCCTCTGTCAACACCACCTCACAGGCCCTCCCAGGTAACACCACCTCACAGGCACTCCCAGGTAACACCACCTCACAGGCACTCCCAGTCAACACCACCTCACAGGCCCTCCCAGTCAACACCACCTCACAGGCCATCCAGTCAACACCACCTCACAGGCCCTCTCAGTCAACACCACCTCACAGGCCCTCCCAGGTAACCTCACCTCACAGGCCCTCCCAGTCAACACTACCTCACAGGCCCTCCCAGTCAACACCACCTCACAGGCCCTCTCAGTCAACACCACCTCACAGGCACTCTCTGGTAACACCACCTCACAGGCACTTCCAGTCAACACCACCTCACAGGTCCTCTCAGTCAACACCACCTCACAGGCCCTCTCAGTCAACACCACCTCACAGGCCCTCCCAGTCAACACCACCTCACAGGCCCTCCCAGTCAACACCACCTCACAGGCCCTCTCAGTCAACACCACCTCACAGGCCCTCTCAGGTAACACCACCTCACAGGCCCTCTCAGGTAACACCACGTCACAGGCCCTCCCAGTCAACACCACCTCACAGGCCCTCTCAGTCAACACCACCTCACAGGCCCTCCCAGGTAACACTACCTCACAGGCCCTCCCAGTCAACACCACCTCACAGGCACTCTCAGGTAACACCACCTCACAGGCCCTCTCAGTCAACACCACCTCACAGGCCCTCTCAGTCAACACCACCTCACAGGCCCTCCCAGGTAACACTACCTCACAGGCCCTCCCAGTCAACACCACCTCAGAGGCCCTCTCAGGTAACACCACCCAACAGGCCCTCTGTCAACACCACCTCACAGGCCCTCCCAGGTAACACCACCTCACAGGCACTCCCAGGTAACACCACCTCACAGGCACTCCCAGTCAACACCACCTCACAGGCCCTCCCAGTCAACACCACCTCACAGGCCATCCAGTCAACACCACCTCACAGGCCCTCTCAGTCAACACCACCTCACAGGCCCTCCCAGGTAACCTCACCTCACAGGCCCTCCCAGTCAACACCACCTCACAGGCCGTCCCAGTCAACACCACCTCACAGGCCCTCTCAGTCAACACCACCTCACAGGCACTCTCTGGTAACACCACCTCACAGGCACTTCCAGTCAACACCACCTCACAGGTCCTTTAGTCAACACCACCTCACAGGCCGTCCCAGTCAACACCACCTCACAGGCCGTCCCAGTCAACACCACCTCACAGGCCCTCCCAGTCAACACCACCTCACAGGCCCTCTCAGTCAACACCACCTCACAGGCCCTCTCAGGTAACACCACCTCACAGGCCCTCTCAGGTAACACCACGTCACAGGCCCTCCCAGTCAACACCACCTCACAGGCCCTCTCAGTCAACACCACCTCACAGGCCCTCCCAGGTAACACTACCTCACAGGCCCTCCCAGTCAACACCACCTCACAGGCACTCTCAGGTAACACCACCTCACAGGCCCTTCCCAGTCAACACCACCTCACAGGCCCTCACAGTCAACACCACCTCACAGGCCCTCTGTCAACACCACCTCACAGGCCCTCTCAGTCAACACCACCTCACAGGCCCTCTGTCAACACCACCTCACAGGCCCTCCCAGTCAACACCACCCCACAGGCCCTCCCAGTCAACACCACCTCAGAGGCCCTCTCAGGTAACACCACCCCACAGGCCCTCTGTCAACACCACCTCACAGGCCCTCTCAGTCAACACCACCTCACAGGCCCTCTCAGTCAACACCACCTCACATGCCCTCCCAGTCAACACCACCTCACAGGCCCTCCCAGTCAACACCACCTCACAGGCCCTCCCAGTCAACACCACCTCACAGGCCCTCTGTCAACACCACCCCACAGGCCCTCCCAGTCAACACCACCTCACAGGCCCTCTCAGTCAACACCACCTCACAGGCCCTCTCAGTCAACACCACCTCACAGGCCCTCTCAGTCAACACCACCTCACAGGCCACCCCAGTCAACACCACCTCACAGGCCCTCCCAGGTAACACCACCTCACAGGCCCTCTCAGTCAACACCACCTCACAGGCCCTCTCAGTCAACACCACCTCACAGGCCCTACCAGCCAACACCACCTCACAGGCCCTCTCAGTCAACACCACCTCACAGGCCCTCCCAGTCAACACCACCTCACAGGCCCTCCCAGGTAACACCACCTCACAGGCCCTCCCAGTCAACACCACCTCACAGGCCCTCCCAGTCAACACCACCTCACAGGCCCTCTCAGTCAACACCACCTCACAGGCCCTCCCAGGTAACACCACCTCACTGGCCCTTCCCAGTCAACACCACCTCACAGGCCGTCCCAGTCAACACCACCTCACAGGCCCTCTCAGTCAACACCACCTCACAGGCACTCTCAGGTAACACCACCTCACAGGCACTCCCAGTCAACACCACCTCACAGGTCCTCTCAGTCAACACCACCTCACAGGCCCTCTCAGTCAACCCCACCCCACAGGCCCTCCCAGTCAACACCACCTCAGAGGCCCTCTCAGGTAACACCACCCCACAGGCCCTCTGTCAACACCACCTCACAGGCCCTCCCAGGTAACACCACCTCACAGGCACTCCCAGTCAACACCACCTCACAGGCACTCCCAGTCAACACCACCTCACAGGCCCTCCCAATCAACACCACCTCACAGGCCATCCAGTCAACACCACCTCACAGGCCCTCTCAGTCAACACCACCTCACAGGCCCTCCCAGGTAACACCACCTCACAGGCCCTCCCACTCAACACCACCTCACAGGCCCTCCCAGTCAACACCACCTCACAGGCCCTCTCAGTCAACACCACCTCACAGGCACTCTCTGGTAACACCACCTCACAGGCACTTCCAGTCAACACCACCTCACAGGTCCTCTCAGTCAACACCACCTCACAGGCCCTCTCAGTCAACACCACCTCACAGGCCCTCCCAGGTAACACCACCTCACAGGCCCTCTGTCAACACCACCTCACAGGCCCTCTCAGGTAACACCACCTCACAGGTCCTCCCAGGTAACACCACCTCACAGGTCCTCTCAGGTAACACCACCTCACAGGCCCTCCCAGTCAACACCACCTCACAGACCCTCCCAGTCAACACCACCTCACAGGCACTCCCAGGTAACACCACCTCACAGGCTCTCTCAGTCAACACCACCTCACAGGCCCTCCCAGTCAACACCACCTCACAGGCCCTCCCAGTCAACACCACCTCACAGGCCGTCCCAGGTAACACCACCTCACAGACAATCCCAGTCAACACCACCTCACAGGCCCTCCCAGGTAACACCACCTCACAGGCCCTCCCAGTCAACACCACCTCACAGGCCCACCCAGTCAACACCACCTCACAGGCCCTTTCAGTCAACACCACCTCACAGGCCCCCCCAGTCAACACTACCTCACAGGCCCTCTGTCAACACCACCTCACAGGCCGTCCCAGTCAACACCACCTCACAGGCCCTCCCAGTCAACACCACCTCACAGGCCGTCCCAGTCAACACCACCTCACAGGCCCTCCCAGTCAACACCACCTCACAGGCCCTCCCAGTCAACACCACCTCACAGACCTTTCCAGTCAACACCACCTCACAGGCCCTCTCAGTCAACACCACCTCACAGGCCGTCCCAGTCAACACCACCTCACAGGCCCTCCCAGTCAACACCACCTCACAGGCCCTCCCAGTCAACACCACCTCACAGACCTTTCCAGTCAACACCACCTCACAGGCCCTCTCAGTCAACACCACCTCACAGGCCCCTCAGTCAACACCACCTCACAGGCCGTACCAGTCAACACCACCTCACAGGCCGTCCCAGTCAACACCACCTCACAGGCCCCCCAGTCAACACCACCTCACAGGCCCTCCCAGTCAACACCACCTCACAGGCCCTCTCAGTCAACACCACCTCACAGGCCCTTTAGTCAACACCACCTCACAGGCCGTCCCAGTCAACACCACCTCACAGGCCCTCCCAGTCAACACCACCTCACAGGCCGTCCCAGTCAACACCACCTCACAGGCCCTCCCAGTCAACACCACCTCACAGGCCCTCCCAGTCAACACCACCTCACAGGCCCTTCCAGTCAACACAACCTCACAGGCCGTCCCAGTCAACACCACCTCACAGGCCCTCCCAGTCAACACCACCTCACAGGCCGTCCCAGTCAACACCACCTCACAGGCCCTCCCAGTCAACACCACCTCACAGGCCCTCCCAGTCAACACCACCTCACAGACCTTTCCAGTCAACACCACCTCACAGGCCCTCTCAGTCAACACCACCTCACAGGTCCCTCAGTCAACACCACCTCACAGGCCGTCCCAGTCAACACCACCTCACAGGCCGTCCCAGTCAACACCACCTCACAGGCCGTCCCAGTCAACACCACCTCACAGGCCCCCCAGTCAACACCACCTCACAGGCCCTCCCAGTCAACACCACCTCACAGGCCCTCTCAGTCAACACCACCTCACAGGCCCTTTAGTCAACACCACCTCACAGGCCCTCCCAGTCAACACCACCTCACAGGCCCTCCCAGTCAACACCACCTCACAGGCCGTCCCAGTCAACACCACCTCACGGGCCCTCCCAGTCAACACCACCTCACAGGCCCTCCCAGTCAACACCACCTCACAGGCCCTTCCAGTCAACACAACCTCACAGGCCGTCCCAGTCAACACCACCTCACAGGCCCTCTCAGTCAACACCACCTCACATGCCCTCCCAGTCAACACCACCTCACAGGCCCTCCCAGTCAACACCACCTCACAGGCCCTCTCAGGTAACACCACCTCACAGGCCCTCTCAGGTAACACCACGTCACAGGCCCTCCCAGTCAACACCACCTCACAGGCCCTCCCAGTCAACACCACCTCACAGGCCCTCTGTCAACACCACCTCACAGGCCCTCCCAGTCAACACCACCTCACAGGCCCTCCCAGTCAACACCACCTCACAGGCCCTCCCAGTCAACACCACCTCACAGGCCCTCTGTCAACACCACCTCACAGGCCCTCCCAGTCAACACCACCTCACAGGCCCTCTCAGTCAACACCACCTCACAGGCCCTCTGTCAACACCACCTCAAAGGCCCTCCCAGTCAACACCACCTCACAGGCCCTCCCAGTCAACACCACCTCACAGGCCCTCTCAGGTAACACCACCTCACAGGCCCTCCCAGGTAACACCACCTCACAGGCCCTCCCAGTCAACACCACCTCACAGGCCCTCTCAGTCAACACCACCTCACAGGCCCTCTCAGGTAACACCACCTCACAGGCCCTCTCAGGTAACACCACCTCACAGGCCCTCTCAGGTAACACCACCTCACAGGCCCTCCCAGTCAATTCCACGTCACAGCCCCCCCCAGTCAACACCACCTCACAGGCCCTCTCAGTCAACACCACCTCACAGGCCCTCCCAGGTAACACTACCTCACAGGCCCTCCCAGTCAACACCACCTCACAGGCACTCTCAGGTAACACCACCTCACAGGCCCTCTCAGTCAACACCACCTCACAGGCCCTCTCAGTCAACACCACCTCACAGGCCCTCCCAGGTAACACTACCTCACAGGCCCTCTCAGTCAACACCACCTCAGAGTCCCTCTCAGGTAACACCACCCCACAGGCCCTCTGTCAACACCACCTCACAGGCCCTCCCAGGTAACACCACCTCACAGGCACTCCCAGGTAACACCACCTCACAGGCACTCCCAGTCAACACCACCTCACAGGCCCTCCCAGTCAACACCACCTCACAGGCCATCCAGTCAACACCACCTCACAGGCCCTCTCAGTCAACACCACCTCACAGGCCCTCCCAGGTAACCTCACCTCACAGGCCCTCCCAGTCAACACTACCTCACAGGCCCTCCCAGTCAACACCACCTCACAGGCCCTCTCAGTCAACACCACCTCACAGGCACTCTCTGGTAACACCACCTCACAGGCACTTCCAGTCAACACCACCTCACAGGTCCTCTCAGTCAACACCACCTCACAGGCCCTCTCAGTCAACACCACCTCACAGGCCCTCCCAGTCAACACCACCTCACAGGCCCTCCCAGTCAACACCACCTCACAGGCCCTCTCAGTCAACACCACCTCACAGGCCCTCTCAGGTAACACCACCTCACAGGCCCTCTCAGGTAACACCACGTCACAGGCCCTCCCAGTCAACACCACCTCACAGGCCCTCTCAGTCAACACCACCTCACAGGCCCTCCCAGGTAACACTACCTCACAGGCCCTCCCAGTCAACACCACCTCACAGGCACTCTCAGGTAACACCACCTCACAGGCCCTCTCAGTCAACACCACCTCACAGGCCCTCTCAGTCAACACCACCTCACAGGCCCTCCCAGGTAACACTACCTCACAGGCCCTCCCAGTCAACACCACCTCAGAGGCCCTCTCAGGTAACACCACCCCACAGGCCCTCTGTCAACACCACCTCACAGGCCCTCCCAGGTAACACCACCTCACAGGCACTCCCAGGTAACACCACCTCACAGGCACTCCCAGTCAACACCACCTCACAGGCCCTCCCAGTCAACACCACCTCACAGGCCATCCAGTCAACACCACCTCACAGGCCCTCTCAGTCAACACCACCTCACAGGCCCTCCCAGGTAACCTCACCTCACAGGCCCTCCCAGTCAACACCACCTCACAGGCCCTCCCAGTCAACACCACCTCACAGGCCCTCTCAGTCAACACCACCTCACAGGCACTCTCTGGTAACACCACCTCACAGGCACTTCCAGTCAACACCACCTCACAGGTCCTTTAGTCAACACCACCTCACAGGCCGTCCCAGTCAACACCACCTCACAGGCCCTCCCAGTCAACACCACCTCACAGGCCCTCTGTCAACACCACCCCACAGGCCCTCCCAGTCAACACCACCTCACAGGCCCTCTCAGTCAACACCACCTCACAGGCCCTCTCAGTCAACACCACCTCACAGGCCCTCTCAGTCAACACCACCTCACAGGCCACCCCAGTCAACACCACCTCACAGGCCCTCCCAGGTAACACCACCTCACAGGCCCTCTCAGTCAACACCACCTCACAGGCCCTCTCAGTCAACACCACCTCACAGGCCCTACCAGCCAACACCACCTCACAGGCCCTCTCAGTCAACACCACCTCACAGGCCCTCCCAGTCAACACCACCTCACAGGCCCTCCCAGGTAACACCACCTCACAGGCCCTCCCAGTCAACACCACCTCACAGGCCCTCCCAGTCAACACCACCTCACAGGCCCTCTCAGTCAACACCACCTCACAGGCCCTCCCAGGTAACACCACCTCACTGGCCCTTCCCAGTCAACACCACCTCACAGGCCCTCCCAGTCAACACCACCTCACAGGCCCTCTCAGTCAACACCACCTCACAGGCACTCTCAGGTAACACCACCTCACAGGCACTCCCAGTCAACACCACCTCACAGGTCCTCTCAGTCAACACCACCTCACAGGCCCTCTCAGTCAACCCCACCCCACAGGCCCTCCCAGTCAACACCACCTCAGAGGCCCTCTCAGGTAACACCACCCCACAGGCCCTCTGTCAACACCACCTCACAGGCCCTCCCAGGTAACACCACCTCACAGGCACTCCCAGTCAACACCACCTCACAGGCACTCCCAGTCAACACCACCTCACAGGCCCTCCCAATCAACACCACCTCACAGGCCATCCAGTCAACACCACCTCACAGGCCCTCTCAGTCAACACCACCTCACAGGCCCTCCCAGGTAACACCACCTCACAGGCCCTCCCACTCAACACCACCTCACAGGCCCTCCCAGTCAACACCACCTCACAGGCCCTCTCAGTCAACACCACCTCACAGGCACTCTCTGGTAACACCACCTCACAGGCACTTCCAGTCAACACCACCTCACAGGTCCTCTCAGTCAACACCACCTCACAGGCCCTCTCAGTCAACACCACCTCACAGGCCCTCCCAGGTAACACCACCTCACAGGCCCTCTGTCAACACCACCTCACAGGCCCTCTCAGGTAACACCACCTCACAGGTCCTCCCAGGTAACACCACCTCACAGGTCCTCTCAGGTAACACCACCTCACAGGCCCTCCCAGTCAACACCACCTCACAGACCCTCCCAGTCAACACCACCTCACAGGCACTCCCAGGTAACACCACCTCACAGGCTCTCTCAGTCAACACCACCTCACAGGCCCTCCCAGTCAACACCACCTCACAGGCCCTCCCAGTCAACACCACCTCACAGGCCGTCCCAGGTAACACCACCTCACAGACAATCCCAGTCAACACCACCTCACAGGCCCTCCCAGGTAACACCACCTCACAGGCCCTCCCAGTCAACACCACCTCACAGGCCCACCCAGTCAACACCACCTCACAGGCCCTTTCAGTCAACACCACCTCACAGGCCCCCCCAGTCAACACTACCTCACAGGCCCTCTGTCAACACCACCTCACAGGCCGTCCCAGTCAACACCACCTCACAGGCCCTCCCAGTCAACACCACCCCACAGGCCGTCCCAGTCAACACCACCTCACAGGCCCTCCCAGTCAACACCACCTCACAGGCCCTCCCAGTCAACACCACCTCACAGACCTTTCCAGTCAACACCACCTCACAGGCCCTCTCAGTCAACACCACCTCACAGGCCGTCCCAGTCAACACCACCTCACAGGCCCTCCCAGTCAACACCACCTCACAGGCCCTCCCAGTCAACACCACCTCACAGACCTTTCCAGTCAACACCACCTCACAGGCCCTCTCAGTCAACACCACCTCACAGGCCCCTCAGTCAACACCACCTCACAGGCCGTACCAGTCAACACCACCTCACAGGCCGTCCCAGTCAACACCACCTCACAGGCCCCCCAGTCAACACCACCTCACAGGCCCTCCCAGTCAACACCACCTCACAGGCCCTCTCAGTCAACACCACCTCACAGGCCCTTTAGTCAACACCACCTCACAGGCCGTCCCAGTCAACACCACCTCACAGGCCCTCCCAGTCAACACCACCTCACAGGCCGTCCCAGTCAACACCACCTCACAGGCCCTCCCAGTCAACACCACCTCACAGGCCCTCCCAGTCAACACCACCTCACAGGCCCTTCCAGTCAACACAACCTCACAGGCCGTCCCAGTCAACACCACCTCACAGGCCCTCCCAGTCAACACCACCTCACAGGCCGTCCCAGTCAACACCACCTCACAGGCCCTCCCAGTCAACACCACCTCACAGGCCCTCCCAGTCAACACCACCTCACAGACCTTTCCAGTCAACACCACCTCACAGGCCCTCCCAGTCAACACCACCTCACAGGCCATCCAGTCAACACCACCTCACAGGCCCTCTCAGTCAACACCACCTCACAGGCCCTCCCAGGTAACCTCACCTCACAGGCCCTCCCAGTCAACACTACCTCACAGGCCCTCCCAGTCAACACCACCTCACAGGCCCTCTCAGTCAACACCACCTCACAGGCACTCTCTGGTAACACCACCTCACAGGCACTTCCAGTCAACACCACCTCACAGGTCCTCTCAGTCAACACCACCTCACAGGCCCTCTCAGTCAACACCACCTCACAGGCCCTCCCAGTCAACACCACCTCACAGGCCCTCCCAGTCAACACCACCTCACAGGCCCTCTCAGTCAACACCACCTCACAGGCCCTCTCAGGTAACACCACCTCACAGGCCCTCTCAGGTAACACCACGTCACAGGCCCTCCCAGTCAACACCACCTCACAGGCCCTCTCAGTCAACACCACCTCACAGGCCCTCCCAGGTAACACTACCTCACAGGCCCTCCCAGTCAACACCACCTCACAGGCACTCTCAGGTAACACCACCTCACAGGCCCTCTCAGTCAACACCACCTCACAGGCCCTCTCAGTCAACACCACCTCACAGGCCCTCCCAGGTAACACTACCTCACAGGCCCTCCCAGTCAACACCACCTCAGAGGCCCTCTCAGGTAACACCACCCCACAGGCCCTCTGTCAACACCACCTCACAGGCCCTCCCAGGTAACACCACCTCACAGGCACTCCCAGGTAACACCACCTCACAGGCACTCCCAGTCAACACCACCTCACAGGCCCTCCCAGTCAACACCACCTCACAGGCCATCCAGTCAACACCACCTCACAGGCCCTCTCAGTCAACACCACCTCACAGGCCCTCCCAGGTAACCTCACCTCACAGGCCCTCCCAGTCAACACCACCTCACAGGCCCTCCCAGTCAACACCACCTCACAGGCCCTCTCAGTCAACACCACCTCACAGGCACTCTCTGGTAACACCACCTCACAGGCACTTCCAGTCAACACCACCTCACAGGTCCTTTAGTCAACACCACCTCACAGGCCGTCCCAGTCAACACCACCTCACAGGCCCTCCCAGTCAACACCACCTCACAGGCCCTCTGTCAACACCACCCCACAGGCCCTCCCAGTCAACACCACCTCACAGGCCCTCTCAGTCAACACCACCTCACAGGCCCTCTCAGTCAACACCACCTCACAGGCCCTCTCAGTCAACACCACCTCACAGGCCACCCCAGTCAACACCACCTCACAGGCCCTCCCAGGTAACACCACCTCACAGGCCCTCTCAGTCAACACCACCTCACAGGCCCTCTCAGTCAACACCACCTCACAGGCCCTACCAGCCAACACCACCTCACAGGCCCTCTCAGTCAACACCACCTCACAGG
Organism: Salvelinus fontinalis; assembly: GCF_029448725.1. Classification (NCBI taxonomy): domain Eukaryota; kingdom Metazoa; phylum Chordata; class Actinopteri; order Salmoniformes; family Salmonidae; genus Salvelinus; species Salvelinus fontinalis. The sequence goes on from NC_074676.1 coordinate 52,174,857, forward strand.
CCCTCCCAGTCAACACCACCTCACAGGCCCTCCCAGGTAACACCACCTCACAGGCCCTCCCAGTCAACACCACCTCACAGGCCCTCCCAGTCAACACCACCTCACAGGCCCTCTCAGTCAACACCACCTCACAGGCCCTCCCAGGTAACACCACCTCACTGGCCCTTCCCAGTCAACACCACCTCACAGGCCCTCCCAGTCAACACCACCTCACAGGCCCTCTCAGTCAACACCACCTCACAGGCACTCTCAGGTAACACCACCTCACAGGCACTCCCAGTCAACACCACCTCACAGGTCCTCTCAGTCAACACCACCTCACAGGCCCTCTCAGTCAACCCCACCCCACAGGCCCTCCCAGTCAACACCACCTCAGAGGCCCTCTCAGGTAACACCACCCCACAGGCCCTCTGTCAACACCACCTCACAGGCCCTCCCAGGTAACACCACCTCACAGGCACTCCCAGTCAACACCACCTCACAGGCACTCCCAGTCAACACCACCTCACAGGCCCTCCCAATCAACACCACCTCACAGGCCATCCAGTCAACACCACCTCACAGGCCCTCTCAGTCAACACCACCTCACAGGCCCTCCCAGGTAACACCACCTCACAGGCCCTCCCACTCAACACCACCTCACAGGCCCTCCCAGTCAACACCACCTCACAGGCCCTCTCAGTCAACACCACCTCACAGGCACTCTCTGGTAACACCACCTCACAGGCACTTCCAGTCAACACCACCTCACAGGTCCTCTCAGTCAACACCACCTCACAGGCCCTCTCAGTCAACACCACCTCACAGGCCCTCCCAGGTAACACCACCTCACAGGCCCTCTGTCAACACCACCTCACAGGCCCTCTCAGGTAACACCACCTCACAGGTCCTCCCAGGTAACACCACCTCACAGGTCCTCTCAGGTAACACCACCTCACAGGCCCTCCCAGTCAACACCACCTCACAGACCCTCCCAGTCAACACCACCTCACAGGCACTCCCAGGTAACACCACCTCACAGGCTCTCTCAGTCAACACCACCTCACAGGCCCTCCCAGTCAACACCACCTCACAGGCCCTCCCAGTCAACACCACCTCACAGGCCGTCCCAGGTAACACCACCTCACAGACAATCCCAGTCAACACCACCTCACAGGCCCTCCCAGGTAACACCACCTCACAGGCCCTCCCAGTCAACACCACCTCACAGGCCCACCCAGTCAACACCACCTCACAGGCCCTTTCAGTCAACACCACCTCACAGGCCCCCCCAGTCAACACTACCTCACAGGCCCTCTGTCAACACCACCTCACAGGCCGTCCCAGTCAACACCACCTCACAGGCCCTCCCAGTCAACACCACCCCACAGGCCGTCCCAGTCAACACCACCTCACAGGCCCTCCCAGTCAACACCACCTCACAGGCCCTCCCAGTCAACACCACCTCACAGACCTTTCCAGTCAACACCACCTCACAGGCCCTCTCAGTCAACACCACCTCACAGGCCGTCCCAGTCAACACCACCTCACAGGCCCTCCCAGTCAACACCACCTCACAGGCCCTCCCAGTCAACACCACCTCACAGACCTTTCCAGTCAACACCACCTCACAGGCCCTCTCAGTCAACACCACCTCACAGGCCCCTCAGTCAACACCACCTCACAGGCCGTACCAGTCAACACCACCTCACAGGCCGTCCCAGTCAACACCACCTCACAGGCCCCCCAGTCAACACCACCTCACAGGCCCTCCCAGTCAACACCACCTCACAGGCCCTCTCAGTCAACACCACCTCACAGGCCCTTTAGTCAACACCACCTCACAGGCCGTCCCAGTCAACACCACCTCACAGGCCCTCCCAGTCAACACCACCTCACAGGCCGTCCCAGTCAACACCACCTCACAGGCCCTCCCAGTCAACACCACCTCACAGGCCCTCCCAGTCAACACCACCTCACAGGCCCTTCCAGTCAACACAACCTCACAGGCCGTCCCAGTCAACACCACCTCACAGGCCCTCCCAGTCAACACCACCTCACAGGCCGTCCCAGTCAACACCACCTCACAGGCCCTCCCAGTCAACACCACCTCACAGGCCCTCCCAGTCAACACCACCTCACAGACCTTTCCAGTCAACACCACCTCACAGGCCCTCTCAGTCAACACCACCTCACAGGTCCCTCAGTCAACACCACCTCACAGGCCGTCCCAGTCAACACCACCTCACAGGCCGTCCCAGTCAACACCACCTCACAGGCCGTCCCAGTCAACACCACCTCACAGGCCCCCCAGTCAACACCACCTCACAGGCCCTCCCAGTCAACACCACCTCACAGGCCCTCTCAGTCAACACCACCTCACAGGCCCTTTAGTCAACACCACCTCACAGGCCCTCCCAGTCAACACCACCTCACAGGCCCTCCCAGTCAACACCACCTCACAGGCCGTCCCAGTCAACACCACCTCACGGGCCCTCCCAGTCAACACCACCTCACAGGCCCTCCCAGTCAACACCACCTCACAGGCCCTTCCAGTCAACACAACCTCACAGGCCGTCCCAGTCAACACCACCTCACAGGCCCTCCCAGTCAACACCACCTCACAGGCCCTCCCAGTCAACACCACCTCACAGGCCCGCCCAGTCAACACCACCTCACAGGCCGTCCCAGGTAACACCACCTCACAGGCCCCCCAGTCAACACCACCTCATAAGATGAGGAAATACACTGTTTATGAGGATTGCCTGCTGCAGTTGTTCAAGATATGTCCAGTTTGCAGCTGAAGATCAGCAAGGGGACCTTCAGCATCACCCAGACATGCCCTCGCTGTGAGCATTCCTAGAAATGGAACGGGGATGACACTCTGAATCATCTTGAAGACGATTGACTTGGTCAAACGTCAAAAAAAGTTTAAGATTTGTCCCAATTCAACTTCATAACCTGGCCTGGTGGAACCAGCCTGATCGCTATGTTTACCATTTTATTTCCCTCCAGATAAAGGTGAGGCTGGCGGTATCGTGATATCTGCACTGAAATAGAAAGGTAAACACAGCGATCAGGTTGGGTCCCACCATGCTAATCACAACCACCGTTGATAATGTAATCAGTGCTCTTTGTGATCGACCGGTATCTTTGATGAGGGGCCCAGGAGCTGATCTACACTGCTATGCCCATCAATGGGGCTCTGGTCAAAGACCTCCCTTCCTGCCTCCCCTCCTGCCTGCTTATCAACGGTCATCGACGACAACAGAATTAGGTAGGTTTAGTTTGTTGCATTTCATATATATTTTTTTGTTCAATATATTATATTAACCAGACTATCCACAATAATCACATTACACCGTGCTCAATGAAAGGTGACTGGGTACACATTGTTATATTAGCCGGACACTTCTTCTATGGTATTATGTGATGGGTTGGTTTGTTCTACGTGGACCTGAAAGTTATCACAACACTTTATTTACAATATCTACATCAGTTCAGCGATTGCATTCTTCTCATATGACTCTGTAGGCTACTGACCTACTCAACGCTTCCTCTGGTATTTTACCATACATATGCCTGTAGATATTGAATCTGCAGGAGGTTTGTTGGTTGTGATTGCGTAGGGTGAAACAGCTGTAGGGTAATGTTCTGATAGGTGGGTTGTGTCTTGGTGGTGGCAAGGACACACCCACATCAAACCACACCCCCAAGCCTACTCACAGTTGGCTTCTGTCATTGGCCGCCAGGATTTCACGAATAGCAAGCCAAACGACCAGGCCAAATTAGAGGGTTCCCCTTTAAGAATTAGATGTAACTATGAAAGTGAGCTATCCACTCAGATGAAATGGTGTATGATAAAACAATACAGGGACCCACATGTTTAATATGCAGTGGGGGTAAATTATTGAGGGCCAGTGGAGGTAGTGGGTTGTCTACTGAGGGCCAGTGGAGGTAGTGGGTTGTCTACTGAGGGCCAGTGGAGGTAGTGGGTTGTCTACTGAGGGCCAGTGGAGGTAGTGGAGGTAGTGGGTTGTCTACTGAGGGCCAGTGGAGGTAGTGGGTTGTCTACTGAGGGCCAGTGGAGGTAGTGGGTTGTCTACTGAGGGCCAGTGGAGGTAGTGGGTTGTCTACTGAGGGCCAGTGGAGGTAGTGGGTTGTCTACTGAGGGCCAGTGGAGGTAGTGGAGGTAGTGGGTTGTCTACTGAGGGCCAGTGGAGGTAGTGGGTTGTCTACTGAGGGCCAGTGGAGGTAGTGGAGGTAGTGGGTTGTCTACTGAGGGCCAGTGGAGGTAGTGGGTTGTCTACTGAGGGCCAGTGGAGGTAGTGGGTTGTCTACTGAGGGCCAGTGGAGGTAGTGGGTTGTCTACTGAGGGCCAGTGGAGGTAGTGGAGGTAGTGGGTTGTCTACTGAGGGCCAGTGGAGGTAGAGGGTTGTCTACTGAGGGCTAGTGGAGGTAGTGGAGGTAGTGGGTTGTCTACTGAGGGCCAGTGGAGGTAGTGGGTTGTCTACTGAGGGCCAGTGGAGGTAGTGGGTTGTCTACTGAGGGCCAGTGGAGGTAGTGGAGGTAGTGGGTTGTCTACTGAGGGCCAGTGGAGGTAGTGGGTTGTCTACTGAGGGCCAGTGGAGGTAGTGGAGGAAGTGGGTTGTCTACTGAGGGCCAGTGGAGGTAGTGGGTTGTCTACTGAGGGCCAGTGGAGGTAGTGGGTTGTCTACTGAGGGCCAGTGGAGGTAGTGGGTTGTCTACTGAGGGCCAGTGGAGGTAGTGGAGGTAGTGGGTTGTCTACTGAGGGCCAGTGGAGGTAGTGGAGGTAGTGGGTTGTCTACTGAGGGCCAGTGGAGGTAGTGGGTTGTCTACTGAGGGCCAGTGGAGGTAGTGGAGGTAGTGGGTTGTCTACTGAGGGCCAGTGGTGGTAGTGGGTTGTCTACTGAGGGCCAGTGGAGGTAGTGGGTTGTCTACTGAGGGCCAGTGGAGGTAGTGGGTTGTCTACTGAGGGCCAGTGGAGGTAGTGGAGGTAGTGGGTTGTCTACTGAGGGCCAGTGGAGGTAGTGGGTTGTCTACTGAGGGCCAGTGGAGGTAGTGGAGGTAGTGGGTTGTCTACTGAGGGCCAGTGGAGGTAGTGGAGGTAGTGGGTTGTCTACTGAGGGCCAGTGGAGGTAGTGGGTTGTCTACTGAGGGCCAGTGGAGGTAGTGGAGGTAGTGGGTTGTCTACTGAGGGCCAGTGGAGGTAGTGGGTTGTCTACTGAAGGCCAGTGGAGGTAGTGGGTTGTCTACTGAGTGGAAGCAGTAGAGGGATCAAACTGAGGGCTGTTGCTGTGGATCACATTGATCTGACTGGGAAATACATACATGAAATGCTGAGTTACTGCACAAAGTCCCTATAGGGTTATCTCTGTAACACACACATGCACACACACACACACACACACACACAAAACACACACACAAACCACGCACGCATGCACGCACGCACGCACACACACACACACACACACACACACACACACACACACACACACACACACACACACACACACACACACACACACACACACACACACACACACACACACACACACACACACACACACACACACACACACACACACACACACACACACACACACACACACACACACACACACACACACACACACACACACACACACACACACACACACACACACACACACACACACACACACAAACCAGTACATGTACATACATTCCATCATATTCCCTTATTCTGACGTATCGCTGCTGCTCTATTCATGTCTGTTACACACTCCCACAGGGCTGCCTTTGTCATGTGACACCCTGGACAGGCCTTCAAGTGTTCAGAAAGTTTTTAAACCCCACATCCAGCCTGTAGAGATGGCGGTGGAAACAGTCTTGTAGAAAAGTGCGAGGTTTCACATTCCAGCCCAATGCATGTGTTTACAGGCTCTCTTTACCCGGTTGGCAGGTTATAGACGCAGGCCAGGCACGCCTGCGGTAAACACAACAATACGGTATGTGACATTCTGGCAGAGAGTTTATTCTGCTACCACTCCTCCTCTTTCCATGTCTCGCTCTGCCTCCAGTCACTCCGTTGCACCATTGTGTTCCACACTGTATCTATCTACCCAATCTCACAGGGATTCTTCCTCTCTCCATCTCTCTCCATCTCTATTCTTCCATCCAGTCCTCTCCTCAGTCCTCTCCTCAGTCCTCTCCTCAGTCCTCTCCTCAGTCCTCTCCTCAGTCCTCAGTCCTCTCCTCAGTCCTCAGTCCTCTCCTCAGTCCTCTCCTCTCCTCTGTCCTCTCCTCTCCTCGGTCCTCTCCTCTGTCCTCTCCTCTCCTCTGTCCTCTCCTCTCCTCTGTCCTCTCCTCTCCTCTGTCCTCTCCTCTCCTCTGTCCTCTCCTCAGTCCTCTCCTCTGTCCTCTCCTCTCCTCTGTCCTCTCCTCTGTCCTCTCCTCTGTCCTCTCCTCTGTCCTCTCCTCTGTCCTCTCCTCTGTCCTCTCCTCTCCTCTGTCCTCTCCTCTGTCCTCTCCTCTGTCCTCTCCTCTGTCCTTTCCTCTGTCCTCTCCTCTCCTCTGTCCTCTCCTCTCCTCTGTCCTCTCCTCTGTCCTCTCCTTAGTCCTCTCCTCTCCTCTGTCCTCTCCTCAGTCCGCTCCTCAGTCCTCTCCTCAGTCTCTCCTCAGTCTCAGTCTCTCCTCAGTCTCTCCTCAGTCTCTCCTCAGTCCTCTCCTCTCTCCTCAGTCCTCTCCTCAGTCCTCAGTCCTCTCCTCAGTCCTCTCCTCAATTCTCTCCTCTTTCCTCAGTCCTCTCCTCAGTCCTCAGTCCTTTCCTCAGTCTCAGTCTCTCCTCAGTCTCAGTCTCTCCTCAGTCTCAGTCCTCTCCTCAGTCCTCCTTCCCTTTCCAGCCCAGTGTCCCAGTATAACTCCCTGGATGTCCCATAGTACCATAGGACTTGAAAACATTATGATTCCTGTTGAAATGATCAAATAAAAACATTAAGTTTCTCCCTCCCTCTCTCTCAAATAAACACACAAAACAATGCTGATGAGCCTCGATGGCATTAATGTTAATTCCATGCGACAACCAGATCATGAAAATCAATACCAGAAGCATTTAAAAGCTGCCAATTGTCAGGTTTAATAAATCCCTTTGTTGGCCAATTTACATAGACTTAGCTTTGTGCTCAAACACAAACACACACCCACACACACACTCACAGTCACACACATATGCAGACAAGTGCTAGTTTAATTACTGTATTGCATTTTGTGGGAATTCTATCCAACCGGTACACATATGGCTGTTTCCAATGTTTCCGTCTCTCCTCATGTTTGATTGATGGTTCCTCACAATTGTAAATAGTAGCGTTATCTTACTACTTGGTCTTAGAGTTCTCAGCCCTTTGCTACTGCTCTCTTCTCCTCCGCTAAGCTTTTATTAGCGTTTATATTCGTCGCTCCCTCACAGTTTGAGAACGGCACTGAGATCGATTCTGTTGCCTTGTAAACAGAATCAGTGTTCCGCAGTGAGAAAATTGCATTCGCCTCGCACAAACACTTCAATTGGTGGAAAAAGGAAAAGGGAGACTTGAAAAAAACGAGAGAAAACAAGGCTGGTGCAGTAATTGTGACGGTGCTCAGTATTTGTTTACATCACAGTGAACCTGCAGGAATGAGAGTGTGCATCAACGCTGCCCAAGGTTACTTCGTCTGTGATTGTTTGCGATACGCGACAAAGGGAATGGTTTCTCACACAATAAACCCAGATTCAATATAACCTGGCCATTCACGTATAGTCATACAGCCCAGATTAACCAACTGTCGACCAAGAATTGAACATGCCACTCTTCATAGTGAAGAAAGGGTTTTGTCTCCACCTCTCTCTCTCTTTTTTTGTCTCTCTCTCTCTCACTCTCCTTTTTATCTTAGAGGGCAAAATTCTGTCTGGAGGTTGTGGCTCATAGGTGAGAATGAGAGAGAAGAGGAGATAAAAGGAGAGAAAGGAGAGAGAAGAGGAGAGAGGAGAGAAGAGAGGAGGAGATAAAAGGATGGAGAAGTGGAGAGAGGATAGAAGAGAGGAGGAGATAAAAGGAGAGAGAAGTGGAGAGAGGATAGAAGAGAGGAGGAGATAAAAGCACAGAGAAGAGGAGAGAGATGAGGAGAGAGATGAGGAGAGAGATGAGGAGAGAAGAGGATACAACAGAGGATTAGAGAAGAGGAGAGAATGAGTGATGTGTAGGCTTCCCACAGAGAGCCGGCGATCATTGAAAGCGATGGTAGGCTGTGTTTTAGGAGTTGTTTACTTTGTCCTTGGAAAGAGCTGAGTCAGGGAGGGAACAAGGAAGTTGGTGACAGGAAACAGAGAACACATTTTTGTCCCGCTCCACCACACAAAGTCAGCGTCTCCTCTGCGAGAGAGAACATAAGGTGTTATTCAGTGGACCCCGTCTGTTATCATTGGGGAGAATAGCTGGTTCAGTAGAAGCCTGTCTGAGGTTCCAACCCTTCCAAGGTTTTGGTTTTCCATAGTCAGTATTTCATGTTTCTGTAGAACCCATGAAATGTAAGTGGGATATTTAGAGATATATGTAAATGTACTATACAAACCCAATACATTGTTGTTATTATCAAATGTGTAACGTCTGTGCCGTTTTTACGATTGTGATCATTCAAACGGCTCAGACGGAAAGTTTATAACGAGTGGTGCTCTCTATTTAAACTGAAATCTTCTCGAAGAGGACAGTTTAAAGACAGCCTGAAAGCTCCAGGAAATAGACGAATAATCCAACAGGGCTTTACATTCAGCATTGCTCGCTCCAGTCAATCCATTTCCCCCGTTGATCTCACCCAGGCCTCTATCCAGCTCACCCCGCAATAGGCATCTGAGACAGGCCAGCCTCAGTGCTCCAGTCATCGATCAATCTTTATCACATCTCTGCCAGCATCCGGGAAAAACCTGGAGAAGAACTGATAAAAACAAGACAGAAATGGTAAAAGAGTCGTGCACAGCAAAAAAATATATTTTTTAGGCAGCGCTTTCAAAAAACTTCAATGGTCCATATCTCTCTCATCCAAATTGCTTGTCAATCACATTTAAGATAGGGAGATCTGTTATTTTCTTTATTATTTTTCGAGACAGTTTTGCTATCTTGTTTTGGTCGGCAACAATGCAGACAGAAGCCTGTTTTGATGAAAACGCTATGCATGCAAATTAAATATTAGTCATGTAAACTCATTTTGCTGAGAGCCATTTGACTAGGGTGTGTAAAAAAAAAAAAAAAAAAAAAACTTTGCCGTTTCCTCGTGCCAAGTCCATTAGACATCGCTGTAAACTCAGACAGTGTACAACTTTAGAGGGATTACTCTAAAAGTGATCTTACTCCTGTGTAAAAAAAGATATTACTCCTACTTGTCGAATGGCAAATAAACTTATTTCACTAAAGTGTGTGCTGTCTGAGACGGCTTGTGTATTACAAAGATTGACAGGTACAAATACTCCACATCTTGATGGCTGGACCGGGATGTTTATAAGGAATCTAATGAGTTACCCTACCCCTTGTTCCTTACCAAACAAAAAGTTAAAAAAATAAAAAAATAAAAATCTGAAAATACACGATTTCAAGATTAGCCCTAGTATCCCTGTGTCGTTGATTGATTGGATGCTCCACCTCAGACCAAAGCAGGCAGGCGACAGTTTGGAAGACAGTTTTACATTTCATTTTATCTCAACAGAGTAAATGGTATTCCAGATATTTTGAGTCTCTACGCAGTGCTTTGATGGAATCATACCTGTCACACAGCAACATGTTCTCTAAAATGGAATTTAAAAAACCCTCGGAACTCTGCTGCCCGTTTGAGTACTGGCCTTTTACAAAGCTGAGAGTAGCCTTTTACAAGGCTACTCTTTTAAAAGGCTACTCTCAAAGCTTGAGAGTAGCCTTTTACAAAGCTGGAACAGAACAAGAATCAGGAAACAGGAAACAGTTATTTGAAAAAGAACTAACAAAATAGCCTTTGATTTGAATCAATAATTTCATTCCTGTGGTTGATAGGATGCTAAGCTGGTCATAAATGGGGCCTTTGACATTGTGACGGATAACCCTGGTTAATGTCTCACCTCAGCCAGGCAGCCAGGGCGGCAGTCAGCTACCAGACATAATGTGATAAGGCTCAGTAAGGCTCCATCCCGCGAACCTGCCCAGCCAGACCGCCCAGCCCAGCAGAGTGGAAGCATGTGTTTAAAAACAGACCCTTGCCTCTGTGTTTTCTCTGGAACGGTGACACAGTGTAGATGGACAACAGGGGGCCCTAACTAGTTATCACATCAAACATCCACACTTCCCGCAGGCTGGGAAGCACGCAGGCAAATGCATATACACACACACACACACACACACAAAGTAGACACACACAGTCTTGGCATTTTTGTCTTAAAATCCCCCTCAATCCAGTCAGGAAAGCTCTTTGTCTTTAAATCCATCTCAATCCAGTCAGGAAAGCTCCTTGTCTTCAAGTTACCTATTCCTTTGATCACCCCATCATCAATGCCAAACACACACACACACACACACACACACACATGCACTCTTGTGCGAACACATACACACATGCACACACACACACAAAGATAACTAGTTGGTTTCTCTAAAGCAGGAGTACTCAACTCTTACCCTACGAGGTCCGGAGCCTGCTGGTTTTCTGTTCTACCTGAAATTTAATTGCACATATCTGGAGTCCCTGTTCTAAATCAGTCCCGGAATATAAGGGAACAATGGAAAAACACATTGGACCTCACTTTGATGTCCAGAGTTGAGTTTGAGGGCTCTAATGGAACTGGACAGGTCGTTTCCTCCGGTAGTATCTGAAGAAACTGGACTGGTCGTTTCCTCCGGTAGAATCTGAAGAAACTGGACTGGTCATTTCCTCCGGTAGTATCTGAAGAAACTGGACAGGTCGTTTCCTCCGGTAATATCTGAAGAAGCTGGACTGGTCCTTTCCTCCGGTAGTATCTGAAGAAACTGGACAGGTCATTTCCTCCGGTAGTATCTGAAGAAACTGGACAGGTCGTTTCCTCCGGTAGAATCTGAAGAAACTGGACTGGTCGTTTCCTCCGGTAGTATCTGAAGAAACTGGACAGGTCGTATCCTCCTGTAGTATCTGAAGAAACTGGACAGGTTGTTTCCTCCGGTAGTATCTGAAGAAACTGGACTGGTCGTTTCCTCCGGTAGTATCTGAAGAAACTGGACAGGTCGTATCCTCCGGTAGTATCTGAAGAAACTGGACAGGTCGTTTCCTCCGGTAGAATCTGAAGAAACTGGACAGGTCGTTTGCTCCAGGAAGTATCTGAAGAAACTGGACTGGTCGTTTCCTCCGGTAGTATCTGAAGAAACTGGACAGGTCTTCTCCTCCGGAAGTATCTGAAGAAACTGGACAGGTCGTTTCCTCCGGTAGTATCTGAAGAAACTGGACTGGTCGTTTCCTCCGGTAGTATCTGAAGAAACTGGACTGGTCGTTTCCTCCGATAATATCTGAAGAAAGTGTATTGGTCGTATCCTCCGGTAGTATCTGAAGAAACAGGACTGGTCGTTTCCTCCGGTAGAATCTGAAGAAACTGGACAGGTCGTTTCCTCCGGTAGTATCTGAAGAAACTGGACTGGTCGTTTCCTCCGGTAGTATCTGAAGAAACTGGACAGGTCGTTTCCTCCGGTAGAATCTGAAGAAACTGGACAGGTCATTTCCTCCGGTAGTATCTGAAGAAACTGGACTGGTCGTTTCCTCCGGTAGAATCTGAAGAAACTGGACAGGTCGTTTCCTCCAGGCAGTATTTGAAGAAACTGGACAGGTCGTTTCCTCCGGTAGTATTTGAAGAAACTGGACTGGTCGTTTCCTCCGGTAGAATCTGAAGAAACTGGACAGGTAATTTCCTCCGGTAGTATCTGAAGGAACTGGACAGGTCGTTTTTCCGGTAGTATCTGAAGAAACTGGACTGGTCGTTTCCTCCAGTAGAATCTGAAGAAACTGGACTGGTCGTTTCCTCCGGTAGTATCTGAAGAAACTGGACAGGTCGTTTCCTCCGGTAGTATCTGAAGAAGCTGGACTGGTCCTTTCCTCCGGTAGTATCTGAAGAAACTGGACCGGTCATTTCCTCCGGTAGTATCTGAAGAAACTGGACAGGTCGTTTCCTCCGGTAGAATCTGAAGAAACTGGACTGGTCGTTTCCTCCGGTAGTATCTGAAGAAACTGGACAGGTCGTATCCTCCTGTAGTATCTGAAGAAACTGGACAGGTCGTTTCCTCCGGTAGTATCTGAAGAAACTGGACTGGTCGTTTCCTCCGGTAGTATCTGAAGAAACTGGACAGGTTATTTCCTCCGGTAGTATCTGAAGAAACTGGACTGGTCGTTTCCTCCGGTAGTATCTGAAGAAACTGGACAGGTCGTATCCTCCGGTAGTATCTGAAGAAACTGGACAGGTCGTTTCCTCCGGTAGAATCTGAAGAAACTGGACAGGTCGTTTCCTCCAGGCAGTATCTGAAGAAACTAGACTGGTCGTTTCCTCCGGTAGTATCTGAAGAAACTGGACTGGTCGTTTCCTCCGGTAGTATCTGAAGAAACTGGACAGGTCGTATCCTCCGGTAGTATCTGAAGAAACTGGACAGGTCGTTTCCTCCGGTAGAATCTGAAGAAACTGGACAGGTCGTTTCCTCCAGGCAGTATCTGAAGAAACTAGACTGGTCGTTTCCTCCGGTAGTATCTGAAGAAACTGGACAGGTCTTTTCCTCCGGTAGTATCTGAAGAAACTGGACAGGTCGTTTCCTCCGGTAGTATCTGAAGAAACTGGACTGGTCGTTTCCTCCGGTAGTATCTGAAGAAACTGGACTGGTCGTTTCCTCCGATAATATCTGAAGAAACTGTATTGGTCGTATCCTCCGGTAGTATCTGAAGAAACTGGACTGGTCGTTTCATCCGGTAGAATGGGAAGAAACTGGACTGGTCGTTTCCTCCGGTAGTATCTGAACAAACTGGACTGGTCGTTTCCTCCGGTAGTATCTGAAGAAACTGGACAGGTCGTTTCCTCCGGTAGTACCTGAAGAAACTGGACAGGTCATTTCCTCCGGTAGTATCTGAAGAAACTGGACAGGTCGTTTCCTCCGGTAGAATCTGAAGAAACTGGACAGGTCGTTTCCTCCAGGCAGTATCTGAAGAAACTGGACAGGTCGTTTCCTCCGGTAGTATTTGAAGAAACTGGACTGGTCGTTTCCTCCGGTAGAATCTGAAGAAACTGGCCAGGTCGTTTCCTCCGGTAGTATCTGAAGGAACTGGACAGGTTGTTTCCTCCGGTAGTATCTGAAGAAACTGGACAGGTCGTTTCCTCCGGTAATATCTGAAGAAACTGTATTGGTCGTATCCTCCGGTAGTATCTGAAGAAACTGGACTGGTCGTTTCCTCCGGCAGAATTGTCAAGATTGTTAGGCTAAGGCCTAGTTTTCTGTGACATTTTAGTGGCATAAAGCATGAATAGGAAGAACCCACTCCCACACACTCAGGAATAAGTTTCACTCACAGATGGAGCACAAAGAAGAATGAACATTGAGAGAAAATTGATCCCAAAGAAAGAATAAGAAATTATTTGGAACTGGAATTTAAAAAATAAATATGAATTAAAGGTTAAACATGTTAAATGTTAATTAAAGGTTGAACACATTGTGAAATGTTAAAGGGTGTTTAAAGTAATATAGAACAACGGTTAGAGATTAGATATTTGTTTGTTGTAAGGTATAATGCATTTAGAATATGTTAATTCAGTTTAGAGGATTAGGCCTTAGGAGGTCGATAATGAATTGTTATATAATGTTATAATTTTGGACATTGAAGATGTAACTAGAGCAGTACATTATGTTTAAAACAAGATTAGAATTGAGTGAAATTAGAGTAGTGAAGGGGACAATAAATGTTCATGTAAGAACAATCGTAATAATGACAATAGACAGTTAGAGGTGTATCAAGGGTGCTAGCTTTTAAACTAGAATGTTCCCGGGTTAGATTAACCAGCAGGATGAACTTCCTGTTGAGGTGAAGGAAAAAGTGGGGGGGGGCTGGTGGGTGCTCAAAAAAATACAATTTTAATTGAAGAGAAATCCAATGGTTCATTGGATCAGCCTAAAATGTGCACATACACTGCTGCCATCTAATGGCCAATATCTAAATGGCACTTGGGCTGGAATAATACATTATGGCCTTTCTCTTGAATTTCCATGATGATGGTACAAAAAAAAACTTTTTTTTTCATTGTATTATGTATTACCAGATCTAATGTGATGCATTCTCCTACATTCCTTTCACTTTTCCACAAACTTTAAGTTGTTTCCTTTCAAATGGTACCAAGAAAAGGGCTGAGGGCCTGAGCCTCAGGCAGTTTGGAAAGGAACTTTCTGTCTGCTGAAGGAAGGAACCTGTCATCTGCTGAAGGAAGGAACCTGTTGTCTGCTGAAGGAAGGAACATGTCGCCTGCTGAAGGAAGGAACCTGTTGTCAGCTGAAGGAAGGAACCTGTTGTCTGCTGAATGAAGGAACCTGTTGTCTGCTGAAGGAAGGAACCTGTCGCCTGCTGAAGGAAGGAACCTGTTGTCAGCTGAAGGAAGAAACCTGTCGTTTGCTGAAGGAAGGAACCTGTCGTCTGCTGAAGGAAGGAACCTGTCGTCTGCTGAAGGAAGGAACCTGTCGCCTGCTGAAGGAAGGAACCTGTTGTCAGCTGAAGGAAGGAACCTGTTGTCTGCTGAAGGAAGGAACCTGTTGTCAGCTGAAGGAAGGAACCTGTTGCCTGCTGAAGGAAGGAACATGTCGTCTGCTGAAGGAAGGAACCTGTCGTCTGCTGAAGGAACCTGTTGTCTGCTGAAGGAACCTGTCGTCTGCTGAAGGAAGGAACATGTCGTCTGCTGAAGGAAGGAACCTGTCGTCTGCTGAAGGAAGGAACCTGTCGTCTGCTGAAGGAACCTGTCGTCTGCTGAAGGAAGGAACCTGTCGTCTGCTGAAGGAACCTGTCGTCTGCTGAAGGAAGGAACCTGTCGTCTGCTGAAGGAAGGAACCTGTCGTCTGCTGAAGGAAGGAACCTGTCGTCTGCTGAAGGAAGGAACCTGTCGTCTGCTGAAGGACGGAACCTGTCGTCTGCTGAAGGAAGGAACCTGTCGTTTGCTGAAGGAAGGAACCTGTTGTCTGCTGAAGGAAGGAACCTGTCGTCTGCTGAAGGAAGGAACTATTCATTTTTTGTGTTAAAGTAAAGTTTTCGAAGGAAACATTCAGGTTACCTTATTGATCAATGTTTTGAAGTAGTTGTTAGAGTTTTTAGATACCTACTAAGGGACTGAACACCCTGAGGGGGTCGACCAAAAACTATTCATACGATTTTTCTTGTTATTAAATACTGTGCCTCTCATAAAACTGCACACCAATAAGAGTTTAGTTAAGAATGCTGAATGTATCTATCTTATTCAGGCTTATCATTGATTTGTGATATTGATCACAAAAAATATTTTGTTTGTCTTTGCTGGAATTTTTTTCTACATCTGCTTTATTGTTCTGAAACCCTGTGTCATCAAAGAGTCATACAAGTGCGCGTCATTTCACATTTGGTAACTGAAATTGACTTGATTCATTGAGGACTTTTAGCATCTGGTTTTATCAGTCCATCAGGATACCGAGTTGCTGGTATAAAGGAACCCGAGACCAAACTATACGTACTGACTGCATTGATAGAAGTCGTAGGAGGGTTGTCTCTGGGCTGAGCCAACCCAGGGGAGTGTGGTCTCTCCTAGTGTTCTGTGGTGGAAACTCTGGCCTGGACGATCCTGAGAAGGCGCCAGGTTTATAAGAGAAAGAGCGAGGAAGTATAGGCACTAGGCTCTGAGGATAGCCCACTTTACTGTAAGGCCCTTACTATTGATTCTGAGGAACAGTCCCTAACTGTAAACTAGCTCAATGGTAAGGCAGAGTGTCATCGATCAGATCTGTAGGGATTCATGAGGAAGAATGACTGAAGTGCCATTGGGTAGGCAGGGTCGAGTTAAATTGTTAATCTTGCAGATGTGGTATTTTAGCTTTGACAGTATCTTAAGGAACTCGACAAGTCATTTAATCTGGCAGTACCGAAAGCAGAGGTCTCCAACACTCTTCTTAGAGAGCTACCGAACTGTAGGTTTTCCCGCCAACCCCAGTTGTAACTAAACTAAATCATATTTTTTTTTAAATAAGGTGCGCCAACCCTAGATTAGGGTTGGCGTGAAACCCTACAGGCCGGTAGCTCTCCAGGAACAGGGTTGCAGTTAAACCCTACAGGCCGGAAGCTCTCCAGGAATAGGGTAGGACTTAAACCCTACAGGCCGGTAGCTCTCCAGGAACAAGGTTGGCGTGAAACCCTACAGGCCGGTAGCTCTCCAGGAACAGGGTTGCAGTTAAACCCTACAGGCCGGTAGCTCTCCAGGAACAGGGTTGCAGTTAAACCCTACAGGCCGGTAGCTCTCTAGGAACAGGGCTGGACTTAAACCCTACAGGCCGGTAGCTCTCCAGGAACAAGGTTGCAGTTACACTCTACAGGCCGGTAGCTCTACAGGAACAAGGTTGGAGTTAAACCCTACAGGCCGGTAGCTCTTCAGGAATAGGGTAGGACTTAAACCCTACAGGCCGGTAGCTCTCCAGGAACAAGGAGAGCTAAAGCTAACTCTCTCTCCTCTGCTCTCATCCTTCTAGACCTATCGGCTGCCTTCGATACTGTGAACCATCAGATCCTCCTCTCCACCCTCTCCGAGTTGGGCATCTCCGGCGCGGCCCACGCTTGGATTGCGTCCTACCTGACAGGTCGCTCCTACCAGGTGGCGTGGCGAGAATCTGTCTCCTCACCACGCGCTCTCACCACTGGTGTCCCCCAGGGCTCTGTTCTAGGCCCTCTCCTATTCTCGCTATACACCAAGTCACTTGGCTCTGTCATAACCTCACATGGTCTCTCCTATCATTGCTATGCAGACGACACACAATTAATCTTCTCCTTTCCCCCTTCTGATGACCAGGTGGCGAATCGCATCTCTGCATGTCTGGCAGACATATCAGTGTGGATGACGGATCACCACCTCAAGCTGAACCTCGGCAAGACGGAGCTGCTCTTCCTCCCGGGGAAGGACTGTCCGTTCCATGATCTCGCCATCACGGTTGACAACGCCATTGTGTCCTCCTCCCAGAGCGCTAAGAACCTTGGCGTGATCCTGGACAACACCCTGTCGTTCTCCACCAACATCAAGGCGGTGGCCCGTTCCTGTAGGTTCATGCTCTACAACATCCGCAGAGTACGACCCTGCCTCACACAGGAAGCGGCGCAGGTCCTAATCCAGGCACTTGTCATCTCCCGTCTGGATTACTGCAACTCGCTGTTGGCTGGGCTCCCTGCCTGTGCCATTAAACCCCTACAACTCATCCAGAACGCCGCAGCCCGTCTGGTGTTCAACCTTCCCAAGTTCTCTCACGTCACCCCGCTCCTCCGCTCTCTCCACTGGCTTCCAGTTGAAGCTCGCATCCGCTACAAGACCATGGTGCTTGCCTACGGAGCTGTGAGGGGAACGGCACCTCAGTACCTTCAGGCTCTGATCAGGCCCTACACCCAAACAAGGGCACTGCGTTCATCCACCTCTGGCCTGCTCGCCTCCCTACCACTGAGGAAGTACAGTTCCCGCTCAGCCCAGTCAAAACTGTTCGCTGCTCTGGCACCCCAATGGTGGAACAAACTCCCTCACGACGCCAGGACAGCGGAGTCAATCACCACCTTCCGGAGACACCTGAAACCCCACCTCTTCAAGGAATACCTAGGATAGGATAAAGCAATCCTTCTGCCCCCCCCCCCCCCCCCCCTTAAAAGATCTAGATGCACTATTGTAAAGTGGCTGTTCCACTGGATGTCATAAGGTGAATGCACCAATTTGTAAGTCGCTCTGGATAAGAGCGTCTGCTAAATGACTTAAATGTAAATGTAAATGTAAACAAGGTTGCAGTTACACTCTACAGGCCGGTAGCTCTCCAGGAACAGGGTTTGAGTTAAACCCTACAGGCCGGTAGCTCTACAGGAACAAGGTTGGAGTTAAACCCTACAGGCCGGTAGCTCTACAGGAACAAGGTTGGACTTAAACCCTACAGGCCGGTAGCTCTCCAGGAACAAGGTTGCAGTTACACTCTACAGGCCGGTAGCTCTACAGGAACAAGGTTGCAGTTACACTCTACAGGCCGGTAGCTCTACAGGAACAAGGTTGGAGTTAAACCCTACAGGCCGGTAGCTCTTCAGGAATAGGGTAGGACTTAAACCCTGCAGGCCGGTAGCTCTCCAGGAACAAGGTTGCAGTTACACTCTACAGGCCGGTAGCTCTCCAGGAACAGGGTTTGAGTTAAACCCTACAGGCCGGTAGCTCTCCAGGAACAAGGTTGGCGTGAAACCCTACAGGCCGGTAGCTCTCCAGGAACAGGGTTGCAGTTAAACCCTACAGGCCGGTAGCTCTCCAGGAACAGGGTTGCAGTTAAACCCTACAGGCCGGTAGCTCTCTAGGAACAGGGCTGGACTTAAACCCTACAGGCCGGTAGCTCTCCAGGAACAAGGTTGCAGTTACACTCTACAGGCCGGTAGCTCTACAGGAACAAGGTTGGAGTTAAACCCTACAGGCCGGTAGCTCTTCAGGAATAGGGTAGGACTTAAACCCTACAGGCCGGTAGCTCTCCAGGAACAAGGAGAGCTAAAGCTAACTCTCTCTCCTCTGCTCTCATCCTTCTAGACCTATCGGCTGCCTTCGATACTGTGAACCATCAGATCCTCCTCTCCACCCTCTCCGAGTTGGGCATCTCCGGCGCGGCCCACGCTTGGATTGCGTCCTACCTGACAGGTCGCTCCTACCAGGTGGCGTGGCGAGAATCTGTCTCCTCACCACGCGCTCTCACCACTGGTGTCCCCCAGGGCTCTGTTCTAGGCCCTCTCCTATTCTCGCTATACACCAAGTCACTTGGCTCTGTCATAACCTCACATGGTCTCTCCTATCATTGCTATGCAGACGACACACAATTAATCTTCTCCTTTCCCCCTTCTGATGACCAGGTGGCGAATCGCATCTCTGCATGTCTGGCAGACATATCAGTGTGGATGACGGATCACCACCTCAAGCTGAACCTCGGCAAGACGGAGCTGCTCTTCCTCCCGGGGAAGGACTGTCCGTTCCATGATCTCGCCATCACGGTTGACAACGCCATTGTGTCCTCCTCCCAGAGCGCTAAGAACCTTGGCGTGATCCTGGACAACACCCTGTCGTTCTCCACCAACATCAAGGCGGTGGCCCGTTCCTGTAGGTTCATGCTCTACAACATCCGCAGAGTACGACCCTGCCTCACACAGGAAGCGGCGCAGGTCCTAATCCAGGCACTTGTCATCTCCCGTCTGGATTACTGCAACTCGCTGTTGGCTGGGCTCCCTGCCTGTGCCATTAAACCCCTACAACTCATCCATAACGCCGCAGCCCGTCTGGTGTTCAACCTTCCCAAGTTCTCTCACGTCACCCCGCTCCTCCGCTCTCTCCACTGGCTTCCAGTTGAAGCTCGCATCCGCTACAAGACCATGGTGCTTGCCTACGGAGCTGTGAGGGGAACGGCACCTCAGTACCTTCAGGCTCTGATCAGGCCCTACACCCAAACAAGGGCACTGCGTTCATCCACCTCTGGCCTGCTCGCCTCCCTACCACTGAGGAAGTACAGTTCCCGCTCAGCCCAGTCAAAACTGTTCGCTGCTCTGGCACCCCAATGGTGGAACAAACTCCCTCACGACGCCAGGACAGCGGAGTCAATCACCACCTTCCGGAGACACCTGAAACCCCACCTCTTCAAGGAATACCTAGGATAGGATAAAGCAATCCTTCTGCCCCCCCCCCCCCCCCCTTAAAAGATCTAGATGCACTATTGTAAAGTGGCTGTTCCACTGGATGTCATAAGGTGAATGCACCAATTTGTAAGTCGCTCTGGATAAGAGCGTCTGCTAAATGACTTAAATGTAAATGTAAATGTAAACAAGGTTGCAGTTACACTCTACAGGCCGGTAGCTCTCCAGGAACAGGGTTTGAGTTAAACCCTACAGGCCGGTAGCTCTACAGGAACAAGGTTGGAGTTAAACCCTACAGGCCGGTAGCTCTACAGGAACAAGGTTGGACTTAAACCCTACAGGCCGGTAGCTCTCCAGGAACAAGGTTGCAGTTAAACCCTACAGGCTGCATGGCCACGATCTAAAGTGTGCGGTGATAAAGGAAGTGGACCGGTCGTTTCATAAATTTTACACTAAAAATTCCGTTTGTGCAGGCCCAGATCATGGAAAAGGACAGGTCATTTGCAGTCATCTGCACCAGCTAAAACATTATGACAGACACAGTAGAACAGACACTGTCAGATTTCACGAAGCACAAAATACTTTACAACTTAGGAATCTCAGACCGCTATGTCGCCTTGTGACAACTGAATTGTATGCTATGACTGTAAACGTGCAACTGTAACGTTGCTACAATTGCTTGACAGTTATGATTCTAGAGTGTTTTATTGGGTAGCCTTGACTCACACAGAATGATGAGAGTGCAGATATAGAGGAATAAGACTTAGTTTTTCTTTGGGAAACCCTGTATATCTGGTGCCGTTTTCTCCTTATTTTTTCTCTCTTTCTACTTAGTGGACCACCTCTACTTCACTTAGTCTTTATTACTCTCTCTCTCTCTTGGGCCCTCTCTCTGTCTCTCTCCCACTCTCTCTCCCTATCTCCCCAACTCTCTCTCTCTCTTTCTCAATTCAATTCAAGTCAATTCAAGGGCTTTCTTGGCATGAGAAACAGATGTTAACATTGCCAAAGCAAGTGAAGTAGATAATAAACAAAAGTGAAATAAACTATAAAAATGAGCAGCAAACTTTACACTCACAGAAGTTGCAAAAGATGAAAAATATTTCACATGTCATATTATGTATATATACAGTGTTGTAACAATGTGAAAATAGTGAAAGTACAAAAGGGAAAACAATTAAACATAAATATGGGTTGTATTTACAATGTTGTCTGCTCTTCACTGGTTGCCCTTTTCTGGTGGCAACATGTCACAAATCGTGCTGCTGTGATGACACACTGTGGTATTTCACACAGTAGATTTGGGAGTTTATCAAAATTGGATTTGGTTTTTCAATTCTTTGTGTATCTGTGTACTCTGAGAGAAATATGTGTCTCTAATACGTTCATACATTTGGCAGGAGGTTAGGAAGTGCAGCTCAGTTTCCACCTCATTTTGTGGGCAGTGTGCACATAGCCTGTCTTCCCTTGAGAGCCAGGTCTGCCTACGGTGGCCTTTCTCAATAGCAAGGCTATGCTCACTGAGGCTGTACATAGTTAAAGCTTTCCTGAAGTTTGGGTCAGTCACAAAGGTGCTCTTTTCAGTCTGTATAGCGTACAGGCTGAGTTCTTCGTTTTTGGGCTCTTTTTGGTCTGTATAGAGTACAGGCTGAGTTCTGCTTGTCAATGCAATCGAATCCTACTTCGATGCGTTCAGTCTACAACATAGTTTCCTGTATAGTTCGTTTTGTTTCGGTATGTTGCCTTGAAAGCGGCTAATATTGCGTTGATTCGATCCCAATTGACACAGTAAAGGGATACGTTGATAGTATTACCTTTTTATGGCTGGGGGCAGTATTGAGTAGCTTGGATGGATAAGGTGCCCAGAGTAAACTGCCTGCTACTCAGGCCCAGTTGCTAATATATGCATATTATTAGTAGATTTGGATAGAAAACACTCGGAAGTTTCTAAAACTGTTTGAATGAGTATAACAGAACTCATATGGCAGGAAAAAACCTGAGAAAAAATCCAACCAGGAAGTGCGAAATCTGAGGTTTGTAGTTTTTTCAAGTCATCGCCTATCAAATATACAGTGTCAATTGGGTCATATTGCACTTCCTAAGGCTTCCACTAGATGCCAACAGTCTTTAGAACCTTGTTTGAGGCTTCTACTGTGAAGGAGGGGGGAATGAGGGTTGTTTGATTCAGGAGTCTGGCAGAGTGCCATGAGCTCAGTCTCGCGCGCTCCCGTGAGAGTGACCTGCATTCCATTGCATTTCTACAGACAAAGGAATTCTCCGGTTGAAACATTATTGAAGATTTATGTTAAAACCATCCGAAAGATTGATTCTATACATCGTTTGACATGTTTCCACGAACTGTAATGGAATTATTTGACTTTTCGTCTGGCCTGCGCGTCGTGAATTTGGATTTGTGAACTTAAAACCTGTTAAGGCTAGGGGGTGCTGCTGTCACTATTTATGGAAATCGTGTAATTTTTGAAACGGCTTCCTGCAAAATTCTTGATCGTACAATATGCATATTATTATTATTATTGGATAGAAAACAGTCTATAGTTTCTATAGCCGTTGAAATTTTGTCTCTGAGTGGAACAGAACTTATTCTACAGCAATTTCCCTGACATGGAGTCAGATTTCACACATTTTGGCCCCTGTTCTGGAGTCAGTTTTAAGGCCACTGTTATTGCTATGAGTATACGGACACTGCTTACGTCTTCCCCTGGATGCCTTTACGTGATGACGCTTTGAATGGTATCGATTGCCCAATCACAGCCCCTATAAAACAAAAACACGTGTAGGTAGGAACTCTTTTCTAGGTGCGTCAGGCGCGCGGAGGACACCGACCTACTGTTTTTCCAAGCATTAGTGTAGCCAGTTATATTTCTCCGGTCATGTTTCTACTCGTTATAGGAGTTAACAACATCATAAGGTAGTTAATTTAAAGCGTTTTATAGCAATTTATATCCGTTTAGTGCGATTTTGGGACATTTATTTCTGAGACACTGTGAATCTCTGGGCACCGTTCCAGTTCATGCCGAACGCAATGTGCATTTCTACATGGCAAGAGGACAGCTTTCGACCAAAAGACGATTAGACCCAAGAAAGGATTCTTTGACCAAGATTCTGATGGAAGAACAGCTCAAAGTAGGAACAATTTATTATGATAAATCGTGTTTCTGTCAAAAAAAATTCAAAAATAATATTTTTTTAAAATATTTAACTTTCACACATTAAAGTCCAATACAGCTAATGAAAGACACAGATCTTGTGAATCCAGTCAACATTTCCGATTTTTAAAATGTTTTACAGGGAAGACACAATATGTAAAGATGTACATCTATTACCTAAAAACACATTAACATAATCCACCATCTTTTATTTGTCCACCAACACCAGTAGCCATCACCAATTCGGCTAAACTAAGATATTTATAGCCCCTAACCAACAAAAAAACTCATCAGATGACAGTCTGATAACATATTTATGGTATGGGATAGGTTTTGTTAGAAAAAAGTGCATATTTCAGGTAGATATCATAGTTTACAATTGCACCCACCGTCACAAATGGAATAGAAAAACTACTTAGAGCAACGTGTTTACCTACTTACTAATCATCAAACATTTCGTAAAAATACACATCATACACGAATCGAAAGACACAGATCCTGTGAATACAGACAATATTTCAGATTTTCTAAGTGTCTTACAGCGAAAACACAATAAATCGTTATATTAGCTTAGCACATAGCAATTAGCAGCCCAGCATTGATTCTAGCCAAAGTGAGCGATAAAAGTCAACATCGCCAAAAGATATTAATTTTTTCACTGACCTTCTCAGAATTCTTCCGATGACACTCCTGTAACATCATATTACACATTCCATATAGAGTTTGATCGCAAATGTTTATATTTAGCCACCAAAATCATGGTTAGACAATGTGAAATGTAGACAAGCTGGTAAAGAAAAAGTCCTTGCGCCACTTAGACAGTGATCTACTCTTATAAATAAATACTCATAAACGTGACTAAAAAATATAGGGTGGACAGGGATTGATAGACAATTTAATTCTTAATACAATTGCGTTATTACATTTTTTAATTTATCCTTACTTTTCAATACAGTTTGCGCCAAGCGAAGCTACGTCAAAAAACATGGCGTCCTAAGCCACTAAAATGTTTCGACAGAAACACGATTTATCATAATAAAAATGTCCTACCTTGAGCTGTTCTTCCATCAGTATCTTGGGCAAAGGATCCTTTCTTGGGAGAAATCGTCTTTTGGTGGAAAGCTGTCCTCTTGCCATGTGGAAATGTCAACTGCGTTCGGGATGAACTGAAAAGCGTGCCCAACTTTTCACATCGTTGCAAAAATAAATGTCCCAAAATCGCACTAAACGGATATAAATTGCTATAAAACGCTTTAAATTAACTACCTTATGATGTTTTTAACTCCTATAACGAGTGAAAAGATGACCGGAGAAATATAACAGGCTAAACTAAGGCTTGGAACAGGAGCGGGTCGGTGTCCAGCACGCGCGTTACGCACCAAGGAAAGACTTGCTAGCTACAGGGTTTTTTGATTTATAGGGCCTGTGAACGCGCAATCGACCCCATTGGAATCGTCATCACGTAAAGGCATCCAGGGGAAGACGTAAGAAGTGTCCGTATAGTCATAGCAATGACAGTGCCCTTTTAACTGACTTCAGAAGAGTGGCCAACATTTCTCAAATCTGACTCCATGTCAGGGAAATTGCTGGAATGGGCTCTGTTCCACTTAGAGACAAAATTTCAACTCCTATAGAAACTATAGACTGTTTTCTATCCAATAATAATAATAATATGCATATTGTACGATCAAGGATTTTGTGGGAAGCCGTTTCAAAAATTAGCCAAATTAGCATAAATAGTCTAAACAGCGCCCCCATCCCCAACAGGTTAAGGAGAAGTGCATCTAAAATTCCATGCATAACAGTTGTATCTTTTAGCAATGTTTATTATGAGTATTTCTGTAAATTGATGTGGTTCTCTGCAAAATCACCGGATGTTTTGGAACTACTGAATATAACGCATCAATGTAAACTGAGATGTTTGGATATAAATATGAACTTTATCGAACAAAACATACATGTATTCTGTAACAGGAAGTCCTATGAGTGTCATCTGATGAAGATCATCAAAGGTTAGTGATGAATTTTTTCTCTATTTCTGCTTTTTGTGACTCCTCTCTTTGGCTGGAATAATGCCTGTGTTTTTCTGTGACTAGGTGCTGACCTAACATAATCGTTTTTGCTTTTTGAAATCGGACACTGTGGTGGGATTAACAACACGTTTATCTTTAAAATGGTGTAAAATACTTGTATGTTTGAGGAATTTTAAGTATGAGATTTCTGTTGTTTTGAATTTGGCGCCCTGCACTTTCACTGGCTGTTGTCATATCGATCCCGTTAACGGAATTTAAGCCATAAGACGTTTTAACTAACAGGGAACACTCTAGAAATTTGAGTGAAGTTCAATCAATCAATTAATCAATCAAATGTATTTATAAATCCCTTTTTACATCAGCATATGTCACAAAGTGCTGTACAGGAACCCAGCCTTTAACCCCAAACAGCAAATATTGCAGATGTACAAGTTCAATCTCATACAAATCTCCATGGGTTGACATTTTTTCTGCGCCCTGCGCGGCTGTCCCGGGGAGCCGCGCGGCAGTCCCAGTCTACTGCATGTCTGCTTAGAGGGAACATTGCAGAGTCTCATTTTAATATGGCTGTACCTGAGTGGAGGGAGGTTAAGCTATTTTCCAGTGTGTTTTCCAGTGCGTTTTCCAGTGCGTTTTCCAGTGCGTTTTCCAGTGCGTTTTCCAGTGCGTTTTCCAGTGTGTTTTCCAGTGTGTTTTCCAGTGCGTTTTCCAGTGCGTTTTCCAGTGTGTTTTCCTGTCTGTTTTCCAGTGTGTTTTCCAGTGTGTTTTCCAGTGTGTTTTCCAGTGTGTTTTACAGTGTGTTTTCCAGTGTGTTTTCCAGTGCGTTTTCCGGTGTGTTTTCCAGTGTGTTTTCCAGTGTGTTTTCCAGTGTGTTTTCCAGTGCGTTTTCCAGTGCGTTTTCCAGTGCGTTTTCCAGTGCGTTTTCCAGTGCGTTTTCCAGTGCGTTTTCCAGTGCGTTTTCCAGTGAGTTTTCCTTGTCATTTTCCAGTGTGTTTTCCAGTGTGTTTTCCAGTGTGTTTTCCAGTGCGTTTTCCAGTGCGTTTTCCAGTGCGTTTTCCAGTGTGTTTTACAGTGTGTTTTCCAGTGTGTTTTCCAGTGTGTTTTCCTGTCTGTTTTCCTGGGCTTGGTGCATAATATTCAGTAGCTGTAGCAGAAGACCAGGCAGTAGCGATCCTCTCACTCTGACAGCTGCTTGCTGTAATAACACATCCCCCCTGGCCATCCATCACAGACACACACACAGTTCAAACCTGTTTCTGTTGCTGTACGATTCGATGGGGAATCAACAACAGCTCCTTTCTCACCGTCTGTCAAAACCCACGCAAGATAAATGTGGGTGTCCGTGGCCGACACACAAACTAGGAGGAGAAGGATAAGGGAGAGGTAGGAGGAGAGGAGGTGGAGAAGAAAGGAGAGTTGGGAGGAGAGGAGGTGGAGAAGGGAGAGGTAGGAGGAGAGGAGGTGGAGAAGGGAGAGGTAGGAGGAGAGGAGGTGGAGAAGGGAGAGGTAGGAAGAGAAGAAGGGAGAGGTGGGAGGAGAGGAGGTGGAGAAGAAAGGCGATGTGGGAGGAGAGGAGGTGGAGAAGGGAGAGGTAGGAGGAGAAGAAGGGAGAGGTGGGAGGAGAGGAGGTGGAGAAGAAAGGAGAGGTGGGAGGAGAGGAGGTGGAGAAGGGAGAGGTAGGAGGAGAAGAAGGGAGAGGTAGGAGGAGAGGAGGTGGAGAAGGGAGAGGTAGGAGGAGAGGAGCTGGAGAAGGGAGAGGTAGGAGGAGAAGAAGGGAGAGGTGGGAGGAGAGGAGGTGGAGAAGAAAGGAGAGGTGGGAGGAGAGGTGGAGAAAGGAGAGGTGGAAGGAGAGGAGGTGGAGAAGGGAGAGGTAGGAGGAGAGAAGGAGAAGAAGAAAGGAGAGGTGGGAGGAGAGGAGGTGGAGAAGAAAGGACGGGAGGTGGAGAAGGGAGAGGTAGGAGGAGAGGAGGAGAAGAAGGGAGAGGTGGGAGGAGAGGAGGTGGAGAAGGGAGAGGTAGGAGGAGAGGAGGAGAAGAAGGGAGAGGCCTGTTGAACTTTTAGCATTAAGCAGTAATGTTCTCAATGTGACCCTGCAACAAACAGACCGTACAGAGTTGTGTTAAATGCTAACGTTACTTTCCAGTACGTCAGGCATTCTCTGGACAATAGGTTCAGATTGAAGAGGAAGGGGATTCACCGAATAGGGCTGCAGTGCTGGCTCTCTCTACTAGTCTAACCTGCCTGACCCCCCTGTTACCTCCTCTCAACTCTATAGAGAAACAGAGTGTGATGTTCTGCTCCCTCCTCTCAGCTCTATAGAGAAACAGACTGTGATGTTCTGTTCTCTCCTCTCAGCTCTATAGAGAAACAGAGTGTGATGTTCTGTTCCCTCCTCTCAGCTCTATAGAGAAACAGAGTGTGATGTTCTGTTCCCTCCTCTCAGCTCTATAGAGAAACAGAGTGTGATGTTCTGTTCCCTCCTCTCAGCTCTATAGAGAAACAGAGTGTGATGTTCTGTTCCCTCCTCTCAGCTCTATAGAGAAACAGACTGTGATGTTCTGTTCCCTCTCAGCTCTATAGAGAAACAAAGTGTGATGTTCTGTTCCCTCCTCTCAGCTCTATAGAGAAACAGAGTGTGATGTTCTGTTCCCTCTCAGCTCTATAGAGAAACAGAGTGTGATGTTCTGTTCCCTCCTCTCAGCTCTATAGAGAAACAGAGTGTGATGTTCTGTTCCCTCCTCTCAGCTCTATAGAGAAACAGACTGTGATGTTCTGTTCTCTCCTCTCAGCTCTATAGAGAAACAGAGTGTGATGTTCTGTTCCCTCCTCTCAGCTCTATAGAGAAACAGAGTGTGATGTTCTGTTCCCTCCTCTCAGCTCTATAGAGAAACAGACTGTGATGTTCTGTTCCCTCCTCTCAGCTCGATAGAGAAACAGAGTAACTGTGATGTTCTGTTCCCTCCTCTCAGCTCTATAGAGAAACAGAGTGTGATGTTCTGTTCTCTCCTCTCAGCTCTATAGAGAAACAGAGTAACTGTGATGTTCTGTTCTCTCCTCTCAGCTCTATAGAGAAACAGAGTGTGATGTTCTGTTCCCTCCTCTCAGCTCTATAGAGAAACAGAGTGTGATGTTCTGTTCCCTCCTCTCAGCTCTATAGAGAAACAGAGTAACTGTGATGTTCTGTTCCCTCCTCTCAGCTCTATAGAGAAACAGAGTGTGATGTTCTGTTCTCTCCTCTCAGCTCTATAGAGAAACAGAGTGTGATGTTCTGTTCCCTCCTCTCAGCTCTATAGAGAAACAGAGTGTGATGTTCTGTTCCCTCCTCTCAGCTCGATAGAGAAACAGAGTGTGATGTTCTGTTCTCTCCTCTCAGCTCTATAGAGAAACAGAGTAACTGTGATGTTCTGTTCCCTCCTCTCAGCTCTATAGAGAAACAGAGTGTGATGTTCTGTTCCCTCCTCTCAGCTCTATAGAGAAACAGACTGTGATGTTCTGTTCCCTCCTCTCAGCTCTATAGAGAAACAGAGTGTGATGTTCTGTTCCCTCCTCTCAGCTCTATAGAGAAACAGAGTGTGATGTTCTGTTCCCTCCTCTCAGCTCTATAGAGAAACAGAGTAACTGTGATGTTCTGTTCCCTCCTCTCAGCTCTATAGAGAAACAGACTGTGATGTTCTGTTCTCTCCTCTCAGTTCTATAGAGAAACAGACTGTGATGTTCTGTTCCCTCCTCTCAGCTCTATAGAGAAACAGAGTAACTGTGATGTTCTGTTCCCTCCTCTCAGCTCTATAGAGAAACAGACTGTGATGTTCTGTTCCCTCCTCTCAGCTCTATAGAGAAACAGAGTAACTGTGATGTTCTGTTCTCTCCTCTCAGCTCTATAGAGAAACAGAGTAACTGTGATGTTCTGTTCCCTCCTCTCAGCTCTATAGAGAAACAGAGTGTGATGTTCTGTTCCCTCCTCTCAGCTCGATAGAGAAACAGACTGTGATGTTCTGTTCCCTCCTCTCAGCTCTATAGAGAAACAGAGTGTGATGTTCTGTTCTCTCCTCTCAGCTCTATAGAGAAACAGAGTAACTGTGATGTTCTGTTCCCTCCTCTCAGCTCTATAGAGAAACAGAGTGTGATGTTCTGTTCCCTCCTCTCAGCTCGATAGAGAAACAGACTGTGATGTTCTGTTCCCTCCTCTCAGCTCTATAGAGAAACAGAGTAACTGTGATGTTCTGTTCCCTCCTCTCAGCTCTATAGAGAAACAGACTGTGATGTTCTGTTCCCTCCTCTCAGCTCTATAGAGAAACAGACTGTGATGTTCTGTTCCCTCCTCTCAGCTCTATAGAGAAACAGACTGTGATGTTCTGTTCCCTCCTCTCAGCTCTATAGAGAAACAGACTGTGATGTTCTGTTCCCTCCTCTCAGCTCTATAGAGAAACAGAGTAACTGTGATGTTCTGTTCCCTCCTCTCAGCTCTATAGAGAAACAGAGTAACTGTGATGTTCTGTTCTCTCCTCTCAGCTCTATAGAGAAACAGAGTGTGATGTTCTGTTCCCTCCTCTCAGCTCTATAGAGAAACAGAGTGTGATGTTCTGTTCCCTCCTCTCAGCTCTATAGAGAAACAGAGTGTGATGTTCTGTTCTCTCCTCTCAGCTCTATAGAGAAACAGAGTAACTGTGATGTTCTGTTCTCTCCTCTCAGCTCTATAGAGAAACAGAGTAACTGTGATGTTCTGTTCTCTCCTCTCAGCTCTATAGAGAAACAGAGTAACTGTGATGTTCTGTTCTCTCCTCTCAGCTCTATAGAGAAACAGAGTAACTGTGATGTTCTGTTCTCTCCTCTCAGCTCGATAGAGAAACAGACTGTGATGTTCTGTTCCCTCTCAGCTCTATAGAGAAACAGAGTAACTGTGATGTTCTGTTCTCTCCTCTCAGCTCTATAGAGAAACAGAGTGTGATGTTCTGTTCCCTCTCAGCTCTATAGAGAAACAGACTGTGATGTTCTGTTCCCTCCTCTCAGCTCGATAGAGAAACAGACTGTGATGTTCTGTTCCCTCCTCTCAGCTCTATAGAGAAACGGACTGTGATGTTCTGTTCCCTCCTCTCAGCTCTATAGAGAAACAGACTGTGATGTTCTGTTCCCTCCTCTCAGCTCTATAGAGAAACAGAGTGTGATGTTCTGTTCCCTCCTCTCAGCTCGATAGAGAAACAGACTGTGATGTTCTGTTCCCTCCTCTCAGCTCTATAGAGAAACAGAGTAACTGTGATGTTCTGTTTCCTCTCAGCTCTATAGAGAAACAGAGTAACTGTGATGTTCTGTTCCCTCCTCTCAGCTCTATAGAGAAACAGACTGTGATGTTCTGTTCCCTCCTCTCAGCTCTATAGAGAAACAGAGTGTGATGTTCTGTTCTCTCCTCTCAGCTCTATAGAGAAACAGAGTAACTGTGATGTTCTGTTCCCTCTCAGCTCTATAGAGAAACAGAGTAACTGTGATGTTCTGTTCCCTCCTCTCAGCTCTATAGAGAAACAGACTGTGATGTTCTGTTCCCTCCTCTCAGCTCTATAGAGAAACAGAGTGTGATGTTCTGTTCTCTCCTCTCAGCTCTATAGAGAAACAGAGTAACTGTGATGTTCTGTTCCCTCTCAGCTCTATAGAGAAACAGAGTAACTGTGATGTTCTGTTCCCTCCTCTCAGCTCGATAGAGAAACAGAGTGTGATGTTCTGTTCCCTCCTCTCAGCTCTATAGAGAAACAGAGTAACTGTGATGTTCTGTTCCCTCCTCTCAGCTCTATAGAGAAACAGACTGTGATGTTCTGTTCTCTCCTCTCAGCTCTATAGAGAAACAAAGTAACTGTGATGTTCTGTTCCCTCCTCTCAGCTCTATAGAGAAACAGAGTAACTGTGATGTTCTGTTCCCTCCTCTCAGCTCTATAGAGAAACAGAGTAACTGTGATGTTCTGTTCTCTCCTCTCAGCTCTATAGAGAAACAGAGTAACTGTGATGTTCTGTTCCCTCCTCTCAGCTCTATAGAGAAACAGACTGTGATGTTCTGTTCTCTCCTCTCAGCTCTATAGAGAAACAGACTGTGATGTTCTGTTCCCTCCTCTCAGCTCTATAGAGAAACAGAGTAACTGTGATGTTCTGTTCCCTCCTCTCAGCTCTATAGAGAAACAGAGTAACTGTCATGTTATGTTCTGACGTTCTGGAAGGGAGATGTGGTGAGACAAACAGTTAAGGCACGGAGAGGGAGGTGAGATGGGGTGAGATGAGTGCAGGGGGAGGGAGGTGATATTTGGTATTTGATGAGAGCAGGGGATATGGAGGAAGGGAGGTGAAACTCATCAGAAAAATCCATCAGATTTTCGCAGAAAGTGGATGGTCACAGTATGAATATGGCTACTCAGCATGACTAGTAACCAAAAACAAGTCAGATAAATAGTACAATGATTTTTTTTCTTTAACCTGTTGGGGATGGGGGCGCTGTTTAGACTATTTATGCTAATGTGGCTAATTTTTTAAACGGCTTCCCACAAAATCCTTGATCGTACAATATGCATATTATTATTATTATTGGATAGAAAACAGTCTATAGTTTCTATAGGAGTTGAAATTTTGTCTCTAAGTGGAACAGAGCCCATTCTACAGCAATTTCCCTGACATGGAGTCAGATTTGAGAAACGTTGGCCACTTTTCTGAAGTCATTTAAAAGGGCTCTGTCGTTGCTATGACTATACGGACACTTCTTACGTCTTCCCCTGGATGCCTTTACGTGATGACGATTCCAACGGGCTCGATTGCTCGTTCACAGGCCCTACAAATGAAAAAAACCTTTAGCTAGCAAGTCTTTTCTTGCTGCGTAACGCGCGTGGAAGACACCGACCCTCTCCTGTTCCAAGCGTTAGTTTAGCCTGTTATATTTCTCCGGTCATCTTTTCACTCGTTATAGGAGTTACAAACATCACAAAGTAGTTAATTTAAAGCGTTTTATAGCAATTTATATCCGTTTAGTGCGATTTTGGGACATTTATTTTTGCAACGATGTGAAAAGTTGGGCACGCTTTTCAGTTCATCCCGAACGTAGTTGACATTTCCACATGGCAAGAGGACAGCTTTCCACCAAAAGACGATTTCTCCCAAGAAAGGATCCTTTGCCCAAGATACTGATGGAAGAACAGCTCAAGGTAGGACATTTTTATTATGATAAATCGTGTTTCTGTCGAAACATTTTAGTGGCTTAGGACGCCATGTTTTTTGACGTAGCTTCGCTTGGCGCAAACTGTATTGAAAAGTAAGGATAAATTAAAAAATGTAATAACGCAATTGTATTAAGAATTAAATTGTCTATCAATCCCTGTCCACCCTATATTTTTTAGTCACGTTTATGAGTATTTATGTATAAGAGTAGATCACTGTCTAAGTGGCGCAAGGACGTTTTCTTTACCAGCTTGTCTACATTTCACATTGTCTAACCATGATTTTGGTGGCTAAATATAAACATTTTCGATCAAACTGTATATGCATGTTGTAATGTGATGTTACAGGAGTGTCATCGGAAGAATTCTGAGAAGGTTAGTGAAAAAATTAATATCTTTTGGCGATGTTGACTTTTATCGCTCACTTTGGCTAGAATCAATGCTGGGCTGCTAATTGCTATGTGCTAAGCTAATATAACGATTTATTGTGTTTTCGCTGTAAGACACTTAGAAAATCTGAAATATTGTCTGTATTCACAGGATCTGTGTCTTTCGATTCGTGTATGCTGTGTATTTTTACGAAATGTTTGATGATTAGTAGTTAGGTAAACACGTTGCTCATTGTAATTATTCTAGTCCATTTGTGATGGTGGGTGCAATTGTAAACTATGCCATCTACCTGAAATATGCACTTTTTTCTAACAAAACCTATCCCATACCATAAATATGTTATCAGACTGTCATCTAATGAGTTTTTTTGTTGGTTAGGGGCTATAAATATCTTAGTTTAGCCAAATTGGTGATGGCTACTGGTGTTGGTGGACAAATAAAAGATGGTGGAATATGCTAATGTGTTTTTAGGTAATAGATGTACATCTTTACATATTGTGTCTTCCCTGTAAAACATTTTAAAAATCGGAAATGTTGACTGGATTCATAAGATCTGTGTCTTTCATTAGCTGTATTGGACTTTAATGTGTGAAAGTTAAATATTTAAAAAAAATATTTTTTTTGAATTTCGCGGCACTGGTTTTTCAGTGGGGGGGGGGGGGGTGTGCCGCTAGCGCCACGCTGATCCTAGACAGGTTAAACGACTAAAAACTAAACAAATGCTAATGTGATCAAACCAAATTTTATTTGTCACATACACATGATTAGCAGATGTTAATGCGAGTGTAGTGAAATGCTTGTGCTTCTAGTTCCGACAGTGCAGTAATATCTAACAATTCCACAACAACTACTTAACTTACACAAGTCTAAGTTACAAATCTAATCAAATCGAACTTTATTTGTCACATGCGCCGACTTTACCGTGAAATGTTTACTCAGTGTGGAGGCTATATACAGGGGGCACCGGTACAGAGTCAGTGTGGATGCTATATACAAGCGGTACCGATACAGAGTCAATGTGGAGGCTATATACAGGGGGCACCGATACCGAGTCAATGTGGAAGCTATATACAGGGGGTACCGGTACAGAGTCAGTGTGGAGGCTATATACAGGGGGTACCGGTACAGAGTCAATGTGGAGGCTATATACAGGGGACACCGGTACCGAGTCAGTGTGAGGGGGTACAGGCTACTTGAGGTAATCTGTACATGTAGGTGGGGGCGAAATGACTATGCATATGTAACAAACAAACAAACAGCGAGCATCAGCAGAGAACCAAAGGTGGGGGGGGGGGGGGGGGGGCGTTCCTCTTACACGCCTTCCTGGATGGCAGGAATCTTGGCCCCAGTGATGTACTGGGCCGTTCGTCAGATGCCGAGCAGTTGCCATACCAGGCGGTGATGCAACCTGCCAGGATGCTCTTGATGGTGCAGCTGCAGAATATTTTGAGGATCTGGGGACCCATGCCAAATCTTTCCAGTCTTCTGAGAGGGAAAAGGCTTTGTCGTGCGCTCTTCATAACAGTCTTGGTACGTTAA
The DNA here is from genome assembly GCF_029448725.1 of Salvelinus fontinalis. Taxonomy (NCBI): domain Eukaryota; kingdom Metazoa; phylum Chordata; class Actinopteri; order Salmoniformes; family Salmonidae; genus Salvelinus; species Salvelinus fontinalis. The sequence continues at coordinate 52,209,033 of NC_074676.1, forward strand.
GTTTCTTGGTGTGTTTGAACCATGATAGTTCGTTGGTGATGTGGTCATCAAGGAACTTGAAACTCTCGACACGCTCCACTACAGCCCCGTTGATGTTAATGGGGGCCTGTTAGGCCCGCCTTTTCCTGTAATCCACAATCAGCTCCTTTGTCTTGCTCACATTGAGGGAGAGGTTGTTTTCCTGGCACCACACTGTCAGGTCTCTGACCTCCTCCCTATAGGCCGTCTCATCGTTGTCGGTGATCAGGCCTGCCACTGGTGTGTCGTCAGCAAACTTAATGATGGTGTTGGAGTCGTGGCTACACAGGGAACAGGGAATACAGGAGGGGGCTGAGAACGCACCCTTGTGGGGACCATGTGGATCAGCGAAGTGGAGATGTTTTCCTTCTTCACCACCTGGGGGCGGACCTTCAGGAAGTCCAGGACCAAATTGCACAGGGCGGAATCGAGACCCAGGGTCTCAAGCTTAATGATGACCTTGGAGGGTACTATGGTGTTGAATGCTGAGCTGTAGTCAATGAACAGCATTCTTACATAGGTATTCCTCTTGTCCAGATGGGATAGGGCAGTATGCAGTGTGATGGAGATTGCAATGTATGTCATTTTAGTGTCCTTGCTGCCACAGGAAGTACACATCTAGTTTATATTTAGTTACAGACCAGTGGGGATGACATCCTTCCCTTCCCTCGCTCTCTCTCTCCCTTTATGTCTCTCTCTCTCTTTCTCCTTCTTTCTTTCTTTGTCACTCTCTCTCTGTCACTCTCCCTCTCTCAATTTCAATTCAATTCAATTCAATTTGCTTTATTGGCATTACGTAACAACGCACATTTTGCCAAAGTTTACTTTGGATATTTACAATATGAAAATAATAACAATCAAAATTGTCAACGGGACAACAGTAACAAGAATAACCAAGGGTCAAAATAACCATACATTCAACAATAACAATAAACTTACAGTAGAGCACAAGTGCAGGTTGATTGGTGTGTCAGACACTGTCCCTCATCTATTGGCAGGCAGCAAGGTAGTGCTGTCTGTCTCTCTCTCTCCCACCAAAGACACTCGAAGTGAGTCTGCCCCACTGGAGAACCAATCTCTCCACAGTTGGACTGATCTGATGTACAGTTGAAGTCGGAAGATTACATACACTTAGGTTGGAGTCATTAAAACTTGTTTTTCAACCACTCCACAAATATCTTGTTAACAAACTATAGTTTTGGCAAGTCGGTAAGGACATCTACTTTGTGCATGACACAAGTCATTTTTCCAACAATTGTTTAAATACAGATTATTTCACTTATAATTCACTGTATCACAATTCCAGTGGGTCAGAAGTTTACATACACTAAGTTGACTGTGCTTTTAAACAGCTTGGAAAATTCCAGAAAATGAAATCATGGCTTTAGAAGCTTCTGATAGGCTAATTGACATCATTTGAGTCAATTGGAGGTGTACCTGTGGATGTATTTCAAGGCCTACCTTCAAACTCACTGCATATTTGCTTGACTTCATGGGAAAATCTGAAGAAATCAGCCAAGACCTCAGAAAAAAAATTGTAGACCTCCACAAGTCTGGTTCATCATTGGGAGTAATTTCCGAAGGCCTGAAGGTACCACGTTCATCTGTACAAACAATAGAACGCAAGTATAAACACCATGGGACCACGCAGCCATCACATCGCTCAGGAAGGAGACGCATTCTGTCTCCTAGAGATGATCGTACTTTGGTGCTAAAAGTGCAAATCAATCCCAGAACAACAGCAAAGGACCTTGTGAAGATGCTGGAGGAAACAGGTACAAAGGTATCTATATCCACAGTAAAAGGAGTCCTCCTATATCGACATAACCTGAAAGCCCACTCAGCAAGGAAGAAGCCACTGCTCCAAAACCGCCATAAAAAAAGCCAGACTATGGTTTGCAACTGCACATGGGGACAAATATCATACTCTTTGAAGAAATGTCCTCTGATCTGATGAAACAAAAACAGAACTGTTTGGCCATAATGACCATCATTATGTTTGATGGAAATAGGGGGAGGCTTGCAAGCCGAAGAACACCATCTCAACCGTGAAGCACGGGGGTGGCAGCATCATGTTGTGGGTGTGCTTTGCTGCAGAAAGGACTGGTGCACTTCCCAAAATAGATGAGGTAGGAATGTTATGTAGATATATTGAAGCAACATCTCAAGACATCAGTCAGGAAGTTAAAGCTTGGTCCCAAATGGGTCTTCCAAATGAACAATGAACCAAAGCATACTTCCAAAGTTGTGGCAAAATGGCTTAATTATGGATCAAATCCCGTTAACGGGATCGATTTGACAACATCACGTGAAATGGCAGAGCGCCAAATTCAAATTAACCTGTCTAGGCTGAGGGTGCCGCTAGCGGCACTCCCCCCCCCACCCCCACTGAAAAGGCAGAGCCGCGAAATTCAAAAAAAATGTTTTTTTAAAATATTTAACTTTCACACATTAAAGTCCAATACAGCTAATGAAAGACACAGATCTTGTGAATCCAGCCAACATGTCCGATTTTTAAAATGTTTTACAGGGAAGACACAATATGTAAAGATGTACATCTATTACCTAAAAACACATTAGCATAATCCACCATCTTTTCTTTGTCCACCAACACCAGTAGCTATCACCAATTCGGCTAAACTAAGATATTTATAGCCCCTAACCAGGAAAAAAACTCATCAGATGACAGTCTGATAACATATTTATGGTATGGGATAGGTTTTGTTAGAAAAATGTGCATATTTCAGGTAGATGGCATAGGTTACAATTGCACCCGCCGTCACAAATGGACTAGAATAACTACATAGAGCAACGTGTTTACCTACTTACTAATCATCAAACATTTCGTAAAAATACACAGCATACACTAATCGAAAGACACAGATCCTGTGAATACAGACAATATTTCAGATTTTCTAAGTGTCTTACAGCGAAAACACAATAAATCGTTATATTAGCATAGCACAGGTGCAAACATTACCCCAGCATTACTTCTAGCCAAAGTGAGCGATAACGTCAACATCGCCAAAATATATAATTTTTTTCACTAACCTTCTCAGAATTCTTCAGATGACACCCCTGTAACATCACATTACAACATGCATATACAGTTTGTTCGAAAATGTGCATATTTAGCCACCAAAATCATGGTTAGACAATGGGGAAAGTAGCCCAGGTGGTGAGAAAATGTCCGTGCGCCATATTAGACAGTGATCTACTCTTATACATAAATACTCATAAACGTGACTAAAAAATATAGGGTGGACATCGATTGATAGACAATTTAATTCTTAATACAATCGCGGAATTACATTTTTTAAATTATCCTTACTTTTCAATACAGTTTGCGCCAAGCGAAGCTACGTCAAAAAACATGGCGTCCTAAGCCACTAACATTTTTCGACAGAAACACGATTTATCATAATAAAAATGTCCTACTTTGAGCTGTTCTTCCATCAGTATCTTGGGCAAAGGATCCTTTCTTGGGTCTAATCGTCTTTTGGTGGAAAGCTGTCCTCTTGCCATGTGGAAATGCCAACTGCGTTCAGCATGAACTGGAAGCGTGCCCGGCGATTCACAGCGTTTCAGAAATAAATGTCCCAAAATCGCACTAAACGGATATAAATTGCTATAAAACGCTTTAAATTAACTACCTTATGATGTTTTTAACTCCTATAACGAGTCTTAACATGACCGGAGAAAGATTACTCCCAACACTAATGCTTGGAACAGGTGCGTGTCGGTGTCCTCCACGTGCATAACGCAGCTCCAAAAGACTTACTAGCTACAGGGTTTTTTCATTTATAGTGCCTGTGAACGCGCAATCGACCCCATTCAAATCGTCATCACGTAAAGGCATCCAGGGGAAGACGTAAGCAGTGTCCGTATACTCATAGCAATAACAGTGGCCTTTTAACTGACTCCAGATCAGGGGCCAACATTTCTGAAATCTGACTCCATGTCAGGGAAATTGCTGTAGAATGGGTTCTGTTCCACTTAGAGACAAAATTTCAACTCCTATAGAAACTATAGACTGTTTTCTATCCAATAATAATAATAATATGCATATTGTACGATCAAGAGTTTTGCAGGAAGCCGTTTCAAAAATTACAAGATTACCATAAAAAGTGATAACAGCGCCCCCAGCCTCAACAGGTTAAATTATTAGAAATATTTAACTTTCATACAATCACAAGTGCAATACACCAAAATAAACTTAACTTCTTGTTAATCCAGCCACCGTGTCAGATTCCAAAAAGGCTTTACGGCGGAAGCAAACCATGCGATTATCTGAGGACAGCACCCCATCAAACATACACATGACAATCATTTCAACCCGCCAGGCACGACACAAAACTCAGAAATAACGATATAATTCATGCCTTATCTTTGAAGATCTTCTTCTGTTGGCACTCCAATATGTCCCATAAACATCACAAAGGGTCCTTTTGTTCGATTAATTCCGTCGTTATATCCCTAAAATGTCCATTTAATTCAGAAAAAATATGGTTCCAAATCGCCCAACATGACTACAAATGATCTAATAAATTGCCTGTAATCTTGGTCCAAACATTTCAAACAACTTTCCTAATCCAACTTTAGGTGTTTTAAAACTTAAATAATTGATAACATTTAAGACGGGATAAACTGTGTTCAATAGCGGATAAAATGAAAGTGGAGCGAGCTTTCCCAGAAAGGAAAGGGCTACTTCTTCATTACTCAAAGGAAAAACATCAACCAATTTCTAAAGACTGTTGACATCTAGTGGAAGCAATAGGAACTGCAAGGATATTTCTATTAAAACGGACTTGCCATAGAAAAATAATGGAAAACAGATTGACCTCAAAAACATGTTTCACCGGATGGATTGTGCTCTGGGTTTCACCTGCTATATCAGTTCTGTTATACTAACAGACATTATTCAAACAGTTTTAGACACTTCAGTGTGTTTTCTATCCAAATCTACTAATAATATGCATATCCTAGCTTCTGGGCCTGAGTAGCAGGCAGTTTTCTTTGAGTGCGCATTTCACCAGGACGTAAAAATACTGCCCCTAAGGACAACCAAGTCAACGTATTGGACTGGCCATCACAACGCCCTGACCTCAATCCTATAGAACATTTTTGGGCAGAACTGAAAAAGCGTGTGCGAGCAAGGCCTCCTATTGCTCAACATACTCTTGCTGAATCCCTCTTTGCAGAGCGTGTCAACGTTCCAAGGCATCTTTTTCTCCACTCTCCGATGTTCCTCCATCTTCTTCTCCCACAAGCGTTGATCCATTCTGTATTTCTTCTCCTCGGCCTGGGCCTTGCTCAGCGCCATCTTCCTCTCCTCCTCTCCCTCCTTCTTTCCTTCCTCTTCTATCTCCTTCACTCTGTACTGCACCTCTTCCAGACGTCTCTTACACTCTGCCATGTTCCTCTCCAGCTCCTCTCCTTTCTCCTACAAACCTGACTCAGTTACACCAGCTCAGGCAGGAGTAATGGGCCAAAATTCATCCAATTTATTGTGGGAAGCTTGTGGAAGGCTACCCGAAATGTTTGACCCAAGTTAAACAATTTATAGGCAATGCTACCAAAGTACTGATTGAGTGTATGTAAACATCTGACCCTCTGGGAATCTGATGAAAGAACAAAAAGCTGAAACAATTCTCTCTGGTATTATTCTGACATTTCACGTTCTTAAAATAAAGTGGTGCCCCTAACTGACCTAAAATAGGGAATTTGTACTCGGAGTAAATGTCAGGAATTGTGGAAAAACTGAGTTTAAAATGTGTTTGGTTAAGGTGTATGTAAACGTCCGACTTCAATTGTAGATCTGTGATTGCGGAAAACAGAGCAGAGATACATCGTATTGTATGGAAGCTGTAGTGATGTTTATGCATCATAAGTTAGTTAATTGGCTTTTAACAAAAGTACAAAGCCTCTGAAGCTCAGACTCCCACCAATCAGGTTTGTGAAGTGAGTCTAAATCTCTGTTTCTTTATCTGTCTCTCTCAGCGTGTGTGTGTGTGTGTGTGTGTGTGTGTGTGTGTGTGTGTGTGTGTGTGTGTGTGTGTGTGTGTGAGGTCCGCCAGTCAGGAGCAGCAGGGCCCACACAGCAGGTCTGACCTTTCATGAGCCTCCCACAGGCATCTGACACTGGGCTGACTCCGAACCCATCTGGGGTCTACCGCTGCATCGCACGCACGCACGCACACACACACGCACACACACACGCACACGCACACGCACACGCACACGCACACGCACACGCACACGCACACACACACACACACACACACACACACACACCTGCACAAACACAAACCTCTGCACACACATACACACACACACACACACACACACACACACACACACACACACACACACACACACACACACACACACAAACACACAGACCCCTGCACAAACACACACACACACATAGACCCCTGCACAAACACAGAAATACACACACACAAACCCCAGCACACACGTACCTACACACACGCACATACCTACGCGCACACGCAAGCACATCCATACACACACAACGCACACACACAACGCACACACACAACGCACACACAAACACCTACCCAGACAGGGCATATTTACCTGGCCTTTACCTCCTTCCTCGCTACAGGTGACTCTGACAATCTCACTGAACCAGCCGACATCTATGAAAAACCAAGAAAATAACCTTAACAAATATAGCAGGTCCATTCCCCCTGAGGGGGGGGGGGGGTCATAAATTACTCCTGTATTTGAAGTCGGGGTGTTTTTTTTTGTTGTTGCAGCTCCTAGCCGGGCTGGATCTCTCCTTCACGTCAATACAGGAGGAAGAGAGCCACGGGCTACAAGATGTCATCTGGAGGAGAGAGGAATTTTGTTTTAGCGTTAATCTGGAGAAAATATAAATGAAAACATGTATCCAACTGTTCTTGTTAAGTACAGTTTCCTGAAAATGGCTTGGTAGCCTTACGATAAGAGGGGAGAATTTGAAACAAGGAAAAAAAATATATATTGTTGGGATTTATTTTCCAATTTACAACTGTTATCATCCCATCAGGGTTACAGTTTAAGGTGGAGAACTGTGCTGTGAGCGGAATAGGTACACAGGATTACAGAAACCATTAAAAGCATCAGAAGCCATTGCAGCTTCTTGGACAGCTGTTGATGGGTTATACAAAAAGTTGTTGGAAGCCCTGAAAATCCTCAACACTCTGATCTCATTTTAGTACATGTGGGTTTTGACAGTTACTCTGCTGTGGCAGTGTGTTGTTGTGTTTCATCCTGTCATGGCGACGGTTATCTGTCCGTCCCGGCTCAGTCTGGCTAGGCCAGTCAGACTGCTGTCTATCTGTAGACGGCGACTGATCTGAGATACCTACTGCAGCCCTCATCCTTCCACAGCAACTGTTCTGCTGGTCACATTCTGGTCCCCGAAGCACACACATCCCCGGGTCGCTCGTCTTTTCAGATCGCTGCAGCTAGCGACTGGAATGAGCTGCAGCAAACACTCAAACTGGACAGTTTTATCTCAATCTCTTCATTCAAAGACTCAGTCATGGACACTCTTACTGGTGATGTATTGTTGTCTCTACCTTCTTGCCCTTTGTGCTGTTGTCTGTGCCCAATAAAGTTTGTACCATGTTGTGTTGCTACCACGTTGTGTTATTGTCTTAGGTCTCTCTTTATGTAGTGTTGTGATGTCTCTCTTGTCGTTATGTGTGTTTTGTCCTATATTTTTATTATTGTATTACATTTTCCATCCCAGTACCCGTATTTTTATAATTGTATTACATTTTTCATCCCAGCACCCGTCCCTGCTGGAGGCCTTTTGCCTTTTGGTAGGCCGTCATTGTAAATAATAAATTGTTTTTAACTGCCTTGTTAAATAAAGGTTAAATAAAAAAAATATATATTTTTGTTAAATGGAGGTCTGAGGAGCATGAAGGGGCCTCGAAGCGTTGCTGCAGCCCAGACTCTGGCAGTCTAGCAGAGCCAGAACCCTGAGGCCAGAACCCTGGGGCCAGAACCCTGAGGCCAGAACCCTGGGGCCAGAACCCTGGGGCCAGAACCCTGGGGCCAGAACCCTGAGGCCAGAACCCTGGGGCCAGAACCCTGGGGCCAGAACCGTGAGACTGCAGCGTAAGATAAGACTCTTCAGAGGTCAGAGGTCAGACTCTTCAGAGGTCAGAGGTCAGAATCTCCTCTACATAGAACATCATATCCAGGCCCCCGGCAAAGAAAAAGCACATTAGATACTTTAAACCACTATAGACTATACATACCACAGACTATATATACCACTATAGATTATACATACCACAGACTATATATACCACTATAGATTATACATACCACAGACTATATATAACACTATAGACTATACATACCACAGACTATATATACCACTATAGACTATACATACCACAGACTATATATACCACTATAGATTATACATACCACATAGACTATACATAGCACAGACTATATATACCACTATAGATTATACATACCACAGACTATATATACCACATAGACTATACATACCACAGACTATATATACCACCATAGATTATACATACCACATAGACTATACATACCACAGACTATATATAACACTATAGACTATACATACCACAGACTATATATACCATTATAGATTATACATACCACTATAGACTATACATACCACTATAGACTATATATACCACTATAGATTATACATACCACATAGACTATATACACGACTATAGACTGTACATACGACTATAGACTATACAGTACATACCACATAGACTATATACACCACTATAGATTATACATACCGCTATAGACTATATACACCACTATAGACTATATATACCAATATAGACTATACATACCACATAGACTATATACACCACTATAGATTATACAAACCACATAGATTATATATACCACATAGACTATACATACCACTATAGATTATACATACCACTATAGACTATATATACCACTATAGATTATACATACCACATAGACTATATACACGACTATAGACTGTACATACGACTATAGACTATACAGTACATACCACATAGACTATATACACCACTATAGATTATACATACCACATAGATTATATATACCACATAGACTATACATACCACTATAGACTATATACACCACTATAGATTATACATACCACATATATTATATATACCACATAGACTATACATACCACTATAGACTATACATACGACTATAGACTATACATACCACTATAGATTATACATACCACATAGACTATACATACCACTATAGACTATACATACCACTATAGACTATACATACGACTATAGACTATACATACCACTATAGACTATACATACCACTATAGACTATACATACCACTATAGATTATACATACCACTATAGACCATATATACACCACTATAGACTATATATACCACTATAGACTATATATACCACTATAGATTATACATACCACATAGACTATACATACCACTATAGATTATAAATACCACTATAGACTATACATACCACTATAGATTATACATACCACTATAGATTATACATACCACTATAGACTATACATACCACTATAGACTATATATACACCACTATAGCCTATATATACCACCATATACTATATATACCACTATGGAATATACACAACTACAGAATATATATATATGTATATATATATATATATATATATACACACAGTACCAGTCAAAAGTTTGGGGTCACTTAGAAATGTCCTTGTTTTTTAAAGAAAAGCAAAGACTGTTCCAATTAAAATAACATCAGATTGATCAGAAATACAGTGTAGAGATTGTTAATGTCGTAAATTGTAGCTGGAAATTGCAGATTTTTTACGAAAAATCTACATAGGTGTACAGAGGCCCATTATCAGCAACCATCACTCCTGTGTTCCAATGGCACGTTGTGTTAGCTAATCCAAGTTTATAATTTTAAAAGGTTAATTGATCATTAGAAAAACCTTTTTCAATTATGTTAGCACAGCTGAAAACTGTTGTCCTGATTAAATAATCAATTAAACTGTCCTTCTTTAGACTAGTTGAGTAACTGGAGCATCAGCATTTGTGGGTTCGATTACAGGCTCAAAATGGCCAGGAACAAATAACTTTCTTTTGAAACTCGTCAGTCTATTCTTATCCTGAGAAATGAAGGCTATTCCATGCGATAAATTGCTAAGAAACTGAAGATCTCGTACAACGCTGTGTTTAACTCAATTCACAGAACAGCGCAAACTGGCTCTAACCAGAATAGAAAGAGGAGTGGGAGGCCTCGGTACACACCTGAGCAAGAGGACAAGTACATTAGAGTGTCTACTTGAGAAACAGACACCTCACAAGTCCTCAACTGGCAGCTTCATTAAATAGTACCTGTAAAACACCAGTCTCAACGTCAACAGTGAAGAGGAGACTCCAGGATGCTGGCCTTCTAGGCAGATTTACAAAGAAAAAGCCATATCTCAGTCTGGCCAATAAAAATAAAAGATTAAGATGGGCAAAAGAACACAGACACTGGACAGTGGAACTGTACATAAAAGGACAGCATCCCAGGAGTCCCCTCTTCACTGTTGATGTTGAGACTGGACAGAGGAACTGTACCTAGAAGGACAGGATCCAGGAGTCACCTCTTCACTGTTGATGTTGAGACTGGACAGAGGAACTGTACCTAGAAGGACACCATCCCAGGAGTCACCTCTTCACTGTTGATGTTGAGACTGGACAGAGGAACTGTACCTAGAAGGACACCATCCCAGGAGTCACCTCTTCACTGTTGATGTTGAGACTGGACAGAGGAACTGTACCTAGAAGGACAGGATCCCAGGAGTCCCCTCTTCACTGTTGATGTTGAGACTGGACAGAGGAACTGTACCTAGAAGGACACCATCCCAGGAGTCACCTCTTCACTGTTGAGGTTGAGACTGGACAGAGGAACTGTACCTAGAAGGACACCATCCCAGGAGTCACCTCTTCACTGTTGATGTTGAGACTGGACAGAGGAACTGTACCTAGAAGGACAGGATCCCAGGAGTCCCCTCTTCACTGTTGATGTTGAGACTGGACAGAGGAACTGTACCTAGAAGGACAGGATCCAGGAGTCACCTCTTCACTGTTGATGTTGAGACTGGACAGAGGAACTGTACCTAGAAGGACACCATCCCAGGAGTCACCTCTTCACTGTTGATGTTGAGACTGGACAGAGGAACTGTACCTAGAAGGACACCATCCCAGGAGTCACCTCTTCACTGTTGATGTTGAGACTGGACAGAGGAACTGTACCTAGAAGGACAGGATCCCAGGAGTCCCCTCTTCACTGTTGATGTTGAGACTGGACAGAGGAACTGTACCTAGAAGGACAGGATCCAGGAGTCACCTCTTCACTGTTGATGTTGAGACTGGACAGAGGAACTGTACCTAGAAGGCCCACATCCCAGGAGTCACCTCTTCACTGTTGATGTTGAGACTGGTGTTTTGCAGGTCAAGCGTCTCCAAGTGGCCAAAAGTGCTTTTTATTTTTACTCTCCTATCTGTGAGGAACTACAGCAAGCACACTTGTAGTTGTTTCGTTTGGGAACACAGCCCTAAATACCCCGCAAGCACACAATTACTGTTGTTGTTTACGTAATCCAAACACAGCCCATTATAAATCTCAATCTGGGTCAAGTGGTCATCATTTTGAAAAGCTTGTTCCGTTGCCAACTTCACACGTTATAAAATACAGAATCAGAGAAACAGATGGGCATGTTGGTATAGAAAGAAGTCATTCATTCAGGTGTGTCTTCTGAGGGCGAATTGTCTTCGCAATAGACAAACATTCTGTTCAGAACAACCCCAGGATATGATGTCATGCCATCTGGTAACTATACGTCAAACACATGGACAGAATGAGCCTTCCAACCCAGGATATGACGTCATGTCATCTGGTAACTATACATTAAACATATGAACAGAATGAGCCTACCAACCCATGATATGACGTCATGTCATCTGGTAACTATACATCAAACATATGAACAGAATGAGCCTACCAACCCAGGATATGACGTCATGTCATCTGGTAACTATACATCAAACATATGAACAGAATGAGCCTACCAACCCAGGATATGACGCCATGTAAATGTACATCAAACACAGATATCATAAATATTGGGGGTGTTTATGACATGAGTTTTAAGAGATGGAAATGTGACATTTTTGATTTGCTTGTGTGACATCAAAGTGGTATGTATTATAATCGTCAATGTCTCATCTTTCAAAAGACATAGAGTCCTCTTAATTTACAGCATTTCCCCTTACTCAGACAATAACACACCGTTTGCCAATTAGGAGGAGGAATGGGGGGGGGGGGGCAACTTGTTGTCGCGTGCCATGCTCAAGTTCAGCTGGGCTGTCAGTCAAAACCCAGACAGCGCTGTGAAGCACAGAGCCTGAGCTCTGACGTCGTGTACAGTATGTTACTGAAGAGCCACCGCCGTTCCCAATTCTGACATTTTCTACAGTACCACGGGCACAAGTATAACAAGGGTTAAAATGATAGAGATTAAACCTTTTCCTCACCAGCAGACCGAGCGACCAGCAATTTCATTAAGGGCCACTGCACTGTACACCCTCCAAGCAACAATAACACCTGGCCAAGAGGCTAGTAATGCAGTATATGTCTCAAGAGGAAAATTCATATGTGGTTTTTAAAATGCCTAATGGTAATTCATATGATATCACCACAGTGGTAACATCCAACACGGACTCAGGGAGAGTTTTACGTCTGTAAGTGTGAGATCCTAATGCAGTGTGACATGGCCAAGACTCTCGGGGTGCCGAGCCGAGCTGCCCAGTAAAACAGGCCTAAAAGTAAAAGAGCAGGGTTTCTTGGAAATGATTATGTTGTTATAATTTTCTTCTCCATCTCTATCTCTCCCTTGAAACACACTCACATATTTCCTCACTAGCATTCCCTCCTCCTCTTTCTCTTTCTGTCATATTCTCTGTCCATCTCTCTCTCTCTAAACTCCAAACGCCCCCCTCCCCCCCCTTCTCCATTACACTGTCTCGGTACATGAGAAACGATGTCCATCTCTCCCCCTCTCTCTCTTCTCCTCCCATCTCTCCTTCTCTACTCCCCGCTCTCTCTCTACTCCCCCGCTCTCTCCTTCTCTACTCCCCCCATCTATCCTTCTCTACTCCCCTCTCTCCCTTTACTCCCCCCATTGCTCCCTCAATACTACTCCCTCTCTCTCGCTACTCCCCGCCTCTCTTTTTCCCTACTCACCCCCATCTTTCTCTGTCTCTACTCCCCGTCTCCCTCTTCACTCCCCCCTTCTATCTCTCTCAAAATCTCCCCTCCCTCTCTACTCCCCCCATCTCTCTCCTTCTCTACTCACAACTCTCTCTACTCTCCGCCTCTCTTTCTCCCTACTCCACACCTCTCTCTCTCTACTCCCCCTCCTGCTCTACTCTCCCTCTCTCTACTCCCTACTCCCCCCTCTCGCTCTACTCTCCCCCTCTCTCTCTCAACTCCCGCCTCTCTCTTCCTCGCTACTCCCTCAATCTCTCTCTACTCACCCCTCTTTCTCTACTCCCCCTCTCTCCCTCTCCAGTCCCCACCTCTCTCTCTCGACTCCCTCCCTCTCTGCTCCACCCCCCTCTCTCTCTCTACTCCCCCCCTCTGTCTTCTTCTCTACCCCCCCTCTCTCTCTAATCCCCCATTCTCTCCCTCTCCACTCCCCCTCTCTCTCTCCTCCACCCTATCTCTCCCTCACTACTCCCCCTCTCTCTCTACTCTTCCCTCTCTCTCCCTCTACTCCCCCCTCCCTATCTACCCCCTCTCTCTCTCCATTTCTCTCCACTTCTCCCCTTCTCTCTACTCCCCCCTCCCTCTCTACCCCATCTCTCTCCATCTCTCTCCACTTCTCCCCTTCTCTCTACTCCCCACCTTCCCCAACTCCCAGGTCTCTCTCTCTCTACTCCACCATTCCTTCCCTATCCCACTCTCTCTCTCCCACTCTCTGAACTCCCCCCTCTGTCAATACTCCCCCTCTCTCTCTACTCCCCCTCTCTCTCTACTCACTCTCTCTCTCTACTCCCCCTCTCTCTCTACTCCCCACCTCACTCTCAACTCCCCACCTCACTCTCTACTCCCCCTCTCTCTCTACTCCCCCCTCTCTCTCTCCGCTCCCCCCTCTCTCTCCCTCTCTACTCCCCCCTCTCTCTCCACTCCCTCTCCTTTTCTCCTCTCCCTCTCCTTTTCTCCTCTCCCCTCTCTACTCCCCCTCTCTCTCTACTCTCCACTCCCCCCTCTCCCTCTCTGCTACCCTAGTTCTTTACTCCCCCATCTTTCTTTCTCTCTTTCTACCCCCCCCTCTCCCCCTCTTTGGTTAAGTGTGCCTTGAATTCTAAATAAATCACAGACAGTGTCACCACAAAAGCACCCCCACAGCATCACACCTCCTCCTCCATACTTCACGGTGGGAACAACACCTCCTCCTCCATGCTTCACGGTGGGAACCACACCTCCTCCTCCATGCTTAACGGTGGGAACCACACCTCCTCCTTCATGCTTCACGGTGGGAAACACACCTCCTCCTCCATGCTTCACGGTGGGAACCACACCTCCTCCTCCATGCTTCACGGTGGGAACCACACCTCCTCCTCCATGCTTCACGGTGGGAACCACACCTCCTCCTCCATGCTTCACGGTGGGAACCACACCTCCTCCTCCATGCTTCACGGTGGGAACCACACCTCCTCCTCCATGCTTCACGGTGGGAACCACACCTCCTCCTCCATGCTTCACGGTGGGAACCACACATGCAGAGATCATCCGGATCATCCGGCGTCTCACAAAGACACGGCTGTTGGAACAAAAAATATCACATTTGGACTCATCAGACAAATGGACAGATTTCCACTGGACTAATGTCAATTGCTTGTGTTTCTTGCCCCAAGCAAGTCTCTTATTATTATTGGTGTCCTTTAGTAGTGGTTTCTTTGCAGCAATTTGACCATGAAGGCCTGATTCACGCCGTCTCCTCTAAACAGTTGATGTTGAAATATTTATGTTACTCCCCCTCTCTCACTACTCCCCCCTCTCTCTCTACTCCCCCAGTCTTTCTCTCTACTACCCCTTCTCTACCTTTCTACTCCCCTCTCTACTCCCCCCCTTTCACTCTCTTCTCACCACTCTCTCTCTAATCCCCGGTCTCTCTCTCTCTACTACCCCTCTTTCTTCCTTTTTAGTCCCCCCTCTCTCCCCCCTTTCTGTCTTCTCCCCCCCTCCCTCTCTACTCCCCCATCTCTCTCCCTTTCTACTGCCCCCTCTCGCCCCCTTTCTGTCTTCTCCCCCTCTCCCTCTCTATTCCCCTCTTTCTCTCCCTATTTACTCCCCCCCTCTCTCTACTCCCCCTTCTCTCGCTACTCCCCCCCTCTCTACTCCCACCCTCTCTTACACTCCCCTTTCTCCCTCTCTACCCCCCCATCTTTCTCTCCCTCTCTACTCCCCCTCATCTTTCTCTCTCTCTACTCCCCCCACTCTCTCTCTCTATTCAAAATATAAAAATCGTAATATTAAACATTCATGAAAATACGTCTTACATCGTTTAAAAGCTTAACTTCTTGTTAATCCAACCGCGTTGTCAGATTTCAAAAAGGCTTTACGGCGAAAGCATACCATGCAATTATCTGAGGACAGCGCCTCGCATACACCAGCATTTTTCAAACCAGCAGAGGTGTCACAAAAATAAGAAATAGCGACAAAATAAATCACTTATCTTTGAAGATCTTCCGATGTTTGCAATCATTAAGGTCCCAGCTACACAACAAATTGCTGTTTTGTTTGATAAAGTCCTTCTTTTTATCCCAAAAAAGTCTGTTTAGCTGGCACATTTGATTCAGTAATCCATCGTTCCACTCATTCAACATGCAGACAAAGGAATCCCAAAA
The DNA here is from genome assembly GCF_029448725.1 of Salvelinus fontinalis. Classification (NCBI taxonomy): domain Eukaryota; kingdom Metazoa; phylum Chordata; class Actinopteri; order Salmoniformes; family Salmonidae; genus Salvelinus; species Salvelinus fontinalis. The sequence continues at coordinate 52,225,022 of NC_074676.1, forward strand.
GTTACCTGTAAACTTTGTCCAAACAAGTCAAACAACATTTCTAATCAATCCTCAGGTACCGTAATAGGGTAAATAAAAGATACAATTTAAGACCGAATGTAGTATGTTCAATACCGGAGAAAAATAACGAAGTGCGCGCCCTCATTCACGCGCACCACAAGACTACAGTCCTAATGAGAGACACCTTGAAAAACTACAACTACTAACTCATTTTTCAAAAAACAAACCTGAAACCCTTTCTAAAGACTTTTGACATCTAGTGGAAGCCATTGGAACTGCAATCTGGGAGGAATTCCTTTGAATATCCCATAGACAAGCATTGACATGGCCTGTGATCTTAAACAAAAAAGATCTGGATGGATTCTCCTCGGGTTTTTGCCTGCCATATCAGTTATACTCACAGACAGTATTCAAACAGTTTTAGAAACTTCGGAGTGTTTTATATTTAACCTCTCTGGGATAGATGGGACGCTTGCGTCCCAACAGCCATGTCAAAATGTAGAGCGCCAAATTCAAAAAAATTATATAAAATTAAACTTGATTAAATCACACATATAAGATATCAAATTAAAGCTACACTCGTTGTGAATCCAGCCAACATGTCAGATTTCAAAAAGGCTTTTCGGCGAAAGCATAAGATGCTATTATCTGATGATAGCCCAATGTAAACAAGAGAGTGTAGCCTATTTCAACCATGATAGCGCTACTCAAAACGCTAATATAAAATATAAAACATGCATTACCTTTGACGAGATTCTTTTGTTGGCACTCCAATATGTCCCATAAACATCACAAATGGTCCTTTTGTTCGATTAATTCCATCCATAAATATCCAAATTGTCCATTTATTTGGCGCCGTTGTACCAGGAAAAACAGCGTTCAATTTGAACAAAATCACGACACAATATCTAAAAAAAATTACCTCTAAACTTTGCCAAAACATTTCAAAGTACTTTTGTAATACAGCTTAAGGTATTTGTAAACGTTAATAATCGATCAAATTGAAGACAGGTCAATCTGTTTTCAATACAGGATATCAACAAACTCACGGAACATTTCACGTCTTGCCAAAATCTCAAACATAAACAAACGACGTCCCTCCACTTCCGGGTCAATATCTTGTTCACCTCACTAAGAAAAAACCTTAACCATTTTCCATACAATGGCGACATCCAGTGGAAGCAGTAGAAACTGCGCATTTACTGATTAGAATTCTGGTTTGCCCAAAACAATCCATTGAACATAGAGGAACTTAACCTGTCTAGGATCAGCGTGGCGCTAGCGGCACCCCCCCCCCCCCCCCACTGAAAAACCAGTGCCGCGAAATTCAAAAAAAATATTTTTTTAAAATATTTAACTTTCACACATTAAAGTCCAATACAGCTAATGAAAGACACAGATCTTATGAATCCAGTCAACATTTCCGATTTTTAAAATGTTTTACAGGGAAGACACAATATGTAAAGATGTACATCTATTACCTAAAAACACATTAGCATATTCCACCATCTTTTATTTGTCCACCAACACCAGTAGCCATCACCAATTCGGCTAAACTAAGATATTTATAGCCCCTAACCAACAAAAAAACTCATTAGATGACAGTCTGATAACATATTTATGGTATGGGATAGGTTTTGTTAGAAAAAAGTGCATATTTCAGGTATATGGCATAGTTTACAATTGCACCCACCATCACAAATGGACTAGAATAATTACAATGAGCAACGTGTTTACCTAACTACTAATCATCAAACATTTCGTAAAAATACACAGCATACACGAATCGAAAGACACAGATCCTGTGAATACAGACAATATTTCAGATTTTCTAAGTGTCTTACAGCGAAAACACAATAAATCGTTATATTAGCTTAGCACATAGCAATTAGCAGCCCAGCATTGATTCTAGCCAAAGTGAGCGATAAAAGTCAACATCGCCAAAAGATATTAATTTTTTCACTAACCTTCTCAGAATTCTTCCGATGACACTCCTGTAACATCACATTACAACATGCATATACAGTTTGATCGAAAATGTTTATATTTAGCCACCAAAATCATGGTTAGACAATGTGAAATGTGGACAAGCTGGTAAAGAAAACGTCCTTGCGCCACTTAGACAGTGATCTACTCTTATACATAAATACTCATAAACGTGACTAAAAAATATAGGGTGGACAGGGATTGATAGACAATTTAATTCTTAATACAATTGCGTTATTACATTTTTTAATTTATCCTTACTTTTCAATACAGTTTGCGCCAAGCGAAGCTACGTCAAAAAACATGGCGTCCTAAGCCACTAAAATGTTTCGACAGAAACACGATTTATCATAATAAAAATGTCCTACCTTGAGCTGTTCTTCCATCAGTATCTTGGGCAAAGGATCCTTTCTTGGGAGCAATCGTCTTTTGGTGGAAAGCTGTCCTCTTGCCATGTGGAAATGTCAACTACGTTCGGGATGAACTGAAAAGCGTTTCCAACTTTTCACATCGTTGCAAAAATAAATGTCCCAAAATCGCACTAAACGGATATAAATTGCTATAAAACGCTTTAAATTAACTACTTTGTGATGTTTGTAACTCCTATAACGAGTGAAAAGATGACCGGAGAAATATAACAGGCTAAACTAAGGCTTGGAACAGGAGAGGGTCGGTGTCTTCCACGCGCGTTACGCAGCAAGAAAAGACTTGCTAGCTAAAGGTTTTTTTCATTTGTAGGGCCTGTGAACGAGCAATCGAGCCCGTTGGAATCGTCATCACGTAAAGGCATCCAGGGGAAGACGTAAGAAGTGTCCGTATAGTCATAGCAACGACAGTGCCCGTTTAAATGACTTCAGAAAAGTGGCCAACGTTTCTCAAATCTGACTCCATGTCAGGGAAATTGCTGTAGAATGGGCTCTGTTCCACTTAGAGACAAAATTTCAACTCCTATAGAAACTATAGACTGTTTTCTATCCAATAATAATAATAATATGCATATTGTACGATCAAGGATTTTGTGGGAAGCCGTTAAAAAAATTAGCCACATTAGCATAAATAGTCTAAACAGCGCCCCCATCCCCAACAGGTTAACAATAAAAAAGTTAGTCCTCAGGGTTTTGACCTCTATATAAGTTCTGTTATACTTACAGATATGATTCAAACAGTTTTAGAAACTTCAGAGTGTTTTCTATCCAAATCTACTAATTATATGCATATCTTATATTCTGGGGATGAGTAGCACGAAGTTGAAATTGCGCACGCTATTTTTCCCTAAGTGAAAATTCTGCACCCTATCATCAAGAAGTTAAAGAGACACATCGCATTTTGGAAATCTCAATTCGGCTGGGAAAATGGCTGTAAAAATAGTTCTGTTCCACTTAGAGAAATAATTCAAACGTTTTTTAGAAACTATAGACTGTTATCTATCCAATAGTAGTAAATATATGCATATTGTAAAATAAAAAATTTCTTAAGAGGCCGTTTGAAAATGTGCACATATTTTCCAGTTTTTTCAATATTCACCCTGCAGCCTGAAGAAGTTAAAATACATCCACTAGTACACCTTCAATTGACTCAAATTATGTCAATTAGCCTATCAGAAACTTCTAAAGTCATGACATTTTCTGGAATTTTCCAAGCTGTTTAACTTCTCTTGGGGACGTGAGACGTTAGCGTCCCACCTCTTCAACAGCCAGTGAATCTGCTGTGTGCCAAATTCAAATACAGAAATACTCATTATAAAAATTCTGAAAACAAAAAACATATTTTACATAGGATTAAGGATTAACTTCTTGTGAATCCAACCACGGTGTCAGATTTAAAAAATCGGAATCCAACCACGGTGAAAGCATACCTTGCGATTATTTGAGAACATAGCCCACTAGACAAATCATTACAAACAGTAAGCAGCCAAGTAGAACACTTACACAAGTCAGAAATAGAGATCAAAATGAATCCCTTACCTTTGATGATCTTCATATGGTTGCACTCAGCAGACATTAATTTACTCAATAAATGTTCCTTTTGTTCGATAAAGTCTCTTCATATCCAAAAACCTCAGTTTTGTTTGCGCGTTCTCTTCAGTAATCCACAGCCTCAAACGCAGTCAAAACAGGCAGACAAAAACATCCAAATTGTATCCGTCAAGTTCATAGAAACATGTCAAACGATGTTTATATATAAATCCTCCGTTTTTTTTTAGCCTAAATAATCGATAATATTTCAACTGGACAATAACGTCGTCAATATAAAAGGTAAACAAGAAAGGCACTCTCTCGGTAGCGTGCATGAAAAAGCTCTGTGACACTTTAGGGTCCACTCATTCAGACTGCTCTTACTTCCGAATTTTTCAGAATACAAGCCTGAAACAATTTCTAAAGACTGTTGACATCTAGTGGAAGGCATAGAAACTGCTATTTGAGTCCTAAGTTAATGGATACTGTAATGGCATTGAATAGAAAACTACAAAAAAAAAAAAAACTTCTTCCTGAATGGATTTATCTCAGGTTTTCGCCTGCCAAATCTGTTCTGTTATACTCACAAACATTATTTTAACAGTTTTTGGAAACTTTAGAGTGTTTTCTATCCAAATATACCAGTTATATGCATATCATATCTTCTGGGCATAAGTAGCAGGCAGTTTACTTTGGGCACACTTTTCATCTGGAGGTGAAAATGGTGCCCCCTACCCAAGAGAAGGTAATCAGTTCAACCTAGTGGATGTTTGGAAAACTATACATGCTGACACAAGACAGTATGTATACATGAGTGATTGTATATGGTGAGTGCGGCCCGACTCGATTAATGTTAAATATCCAGGAATCAGAGCAATAGGCAGTTGGGCGCTACCATTCTCCCCGTGGGTTTTCAGATCTCCACATTGTCTCTTTCACCAGGGCATCGGCAGGCATCCTATTGGAAGTTTAATGTAAAGTGCTTACAGAAGCTTGCAGAAACAAACAAAAAGCCCCAACGCCAGAAAAAAAACTATTAATCTAATCAACGTCTGAAGGTAGACCCTTACGCACGGCTGTGAGCCACTTCCTCAAAGTAAAACGTTTCCTGGGTGAGAGGACACCTGGTCCCTCATTTTTCAGAGCGTGTTCTACTGATCTTATAAACGTTCCCGGATCGCAAAAAAAAGCTTCAAGATGAACCTTCTTTTTCCCTTCAGTCTCATTCAGGAAGCTGGACAGTTCCCTCACCGTGAACTTTGAACCCTCAGCCTTACCGGCTGTAAGCTCTGGACCCATTGAGGAGGAGTCTGAAAAGGAAGCCTCCTCAGCATCCTCTTCCTCAGACTCACCTTCCTCCTTCTCATCTTCATCTCCCATTCTGACATCCTGCACTTTCTCCCTCCCTTCCTTGGTGCCTTTGACCACACCAGCCTCTCCCATCCCAACTTTTTCTTCTCCCCATTTTTCCTTTCCCGCTTGAAACCCTCCTCTTTCACCCCTAGTCTCTTACACTTCCCCACAATAACATGACTAGACACAGCCTCATCCACGGCACCATCCAAACATGACTAGACCCAACCTCATCTACACCATCATCTATAACCTGACTAGACCCAGCCTCATCTACACCACCATCCATAACATGACTAGGCCCAGCCTCATCTACACCACCATCTATAACACGACTAAAAAAGTTAGTCCTCAGGGTTTTGACTGCTATATAAGTTCTGTTATACTTACAGATATGATTCAAACAGTTTTAGAAACTTCAGAGTGTTTTCTATCCAAATCTACTAATTATATGCATATCTTATATTCTGGGGATGAGTAGCACGAAGTTGAAATTGCGCACGCTATTATTTCCCTAAGTGAAAATTCTGCACCCTATCATCAAGAAGTTAACCTGTCTAGGATGAGCGTGCCGCTAGCGTGCTTAGCCTGTTATATTTCTCCGGTCATCTTTTCACTCGTTATAGGAGTTAAAAACATCATAAGGTAGTTAATTTAACCTCTACTGCCTCAGAAACCCGGATCCGGGAGCACCCCCCACCCCCCACACACTGTTTAGCATAGCTAGCATAGCTTCACAAGTAGATAGTAGCATCTAAATATCATTAAATCACAAGTCCAAGACACCAGATGAAAGATACAGATCTTGTGAATCCAGTCAACATTTCCGATTTTTAAAATGTTTTACAGGGAAGACACAATATGTAAAGATGTACATCTATTACCTAAAAACACATTAGCATAATCCACCATCTTTTATTTGTCCACCAACACCAGTAGCTATCACCAATTCGGCTAAACTAAGATATTTATAGCCCCTAACCAAGAAAAAAACTAATCAGATGACAGTCTGATAACATATTTATGGTATGGGATAGGTTTTGTTAGAAAAAAGTGCATATTTCAGGTAGATGGCATAGGTTACAATTGCACCCACCGTCACAAATGGAATAGAAAAACTACTTAGAGCAACGTGTTTACCTACTTACTAATCATCAAACATTTCGTAAAAATACACAGCATACACGAATCGAAAGACACAGATCCTGTGAATACAGACAATATTTCAGATTTTCTAAGTGTCTTACAGCGAAAACACAATAAATCGTTATATTAGCATAGCACATAGCACATAGCAGCCCAGCATTGATTCTAGCCAAAGTGAGCGATAAAAGTCAACATCGCCAAAATATATTAATTTTTTCACTAACCTTCTCAGAATTCTTCCGATGACACTCCTGTAACATCATATTACACAATCCATATAGAGTTTGATCGAAAATGTTTATATTTAGCCACCAAAATCATGGTTAGACAATGTGAAATGTAGCTCAGCTGGTCAGAAAATGTCCTTGCGCCACTTAGACAGTGATCTACTCTTATACATAAATACTCATAAACGTGACTAAAAAATATAGGGTGGACAGGGATTGATAGACAATTTAATTCTTAATACAATTGCGGAATTACATTTTTTAAATTATCCTTACTTTTCAATACAGTTTGCGCCAAGCGAAGCTACGTCAAAAAACATGGCGTCCTAAGCCACTAAAATTTTTCGACAGAAACACGATTTATCATAATAAAAATGTCCTACTTTGAGCTGTTCTTCCATCAGTATCTTGGGCAAAGGATCCTTTCTTGGGAGTAATCGTCTTTTGGTGGAAAGCTGTCCTCTTGCCATGTGGAAATGCCAACTGCGTTCGGGATGAACTGGAAGTGTGCCCAGCTATTCACAGCGTTTCAAAAATAAATGTCCCAAAATCGCACTAAACGGATATAAATTGCTATAAAACGCTTTAAATTAACTACCTTATGATGTTTTTAACTCCTATAACGAGTCTTAACATGACCGGAGAAAGATTACTCCCAACACTAATGCTTGGAAAAATAGCAGGTCGATGTCCTCCACGCGCATTACGCAGCTGCAAAGGAGCTCCTACCTACAGGGTTTTTTAATTTGTAGTGCCTGTGAACGCGCAATCGACCCCATTGAAATCGTCATCACGTAAAGGCATCCAGGGGAAGACGTAAGCAGTGTCCGTATAGTCATAGCAATAACAGTGCCCTTTTAACTGACTCCAGAACAGTGGCCAAAATTTCTGAAATCTGACTCCATGTCAGGGAAATTGCTGTAGAATGGGCTCTGTTCCACTTAGAGACAAAATTTCAACTCCTATAGAAACTATAGACTGTTTTCTATCCAATAATAATAATAATATGCATATTGTACGATCAAGAACTTTGTGGGAAGCCGTTTCAAAAATTACACGATTAGCATAAATAGTCACAACAGCGCCCCCATCCTCAACAGGTTAATGCTACCAATTATGTGCATATCCTAGCTTCTGGGCCTGACTAACAGGCAGTTTACTTTGAGCATGTCAGTCATCCGATCTTCCGAATACTGCAACCTAGCCCAAAGAGGTTAGAAACTCTAATGAATTTATCAAATAAAATAAAATGTATTTATAAACCCCTTCTTACATCAGCTGATGTCACAAAGCATTGTACAGAAACCCAGCCTAAAACCCCAAACAGCAAGCAATGAAAGTGTAGAAGCACGTTGGCTAGGAAAAACTCCCTAGAAAGGCCAGAACCGAGGGAGAAACCTAGAAAGGAACCAGGCTCTTTTATTTATTTATTTATTTTATTTCACCTTTATTTAACCAGGTAGGTAAGTTGAGAACAAGTTCTCATTTACAATTGCGACCTGGCCAAGATAAAGCAAAGCAGTTCGACACATACAACAACACTGAGTTACACATGGAGTAAAACAAACATACAGTCCGTAATACAGTGGAAAAATATGTCTATATACAATGTGAGCAAATGCGGTGAGATAAGAGAGTTAAAGGCAATAAAAAGGCCATGGTGGCGAAGTAAATACAATATAACAACTAAAACACTGGAATGGTAGTTTTGCAGTGGAAGAATGTGTAAAGTAGAGATAGAAATAATGGGGTGCAAAGGAGCAAAATAAATAAATAAATACAGTAGGGGGAGAGATAGTTGTTTGGGCTAAATTATAGATGGGCTATGTAGAGGTGCAGTAATTTGTGAGCTGCCCCTAAAATCTGGTGCTTAAAGCTAGTGAGGGAGATAAGGGGTGACCAGTCCTCTTCTGGCTGTGCCGGGTAGAGATTATAAAAGAACATGGCCAAGATGTTCAAATGTTCATAGATGACCAGCAGGGTTAAATAATAATACTCATAGTAGTTGTAGAGGGTGTAACAGGTGTCGTGTCTTTTGCATTATTAAACCGAAGACGTATTTGTAGTTTATCAAATCAAGTCTCTGTAATTATTATTATGTGATTAACTAATCAGGTAGATGTAATTACCTAGGAAGTCGTGCACCCAGGAAAAAATTCAGATTACAAAGTTATAATTTTCCTACTATAACTTTCAGATATTTTAATATCTGATCAATTAGTCTTCTCATTAATGAATTATTCTTTACCTCTCGTTAGTCTCATTCCAAACGTTGTAAATTGTTGGTTATCTGCACGAACAGTCTTCACTATGAGTCATCCATACATCAATTGTCTTAAATCATTTATTTACTAACTAAATAATCACAGAAATGCACAAACAAACAGTAGATATAGTTACAAGGAAACGATAGCGGATGTGCCCTAGTGGGCTAAACCGGCATCGCGGCTTGGTGTACAAAAGGGAAGTAGGGGTCGACTGAGATAAAAGACACCTCGAAGTTGATAATTATAACAATTAAAATGCTAATCCTTTACACATGAACGCTCACTCATTCAGGAATAATTGCAATCAATGTATATATATCCGCTCAGTGTGTCTTCTTGATCTCTGTTGGAAAGTTTGTTTTGTTGGAGAGTTTGCTCTGTCTGTCTGTCTGTCTGTCTGTCTGTCTGTCTGTCTGTCTGTCGCTTTGTCTCTCTCTCTTTGTCTCTCTGTCTCTCTCTTTGTCTCTCTCTCTTTGTCTCTCTGTCTCTCTCTTTGTCTCTCTCTCTTTGTCTCTCTCTCTTTGTCTCTTTGTCTCTCTCTCTCTCTCTCTCTGTCTCTTTGTCTTTGTCTCTTTGTCTTTTTGTCTTTGTCTCTTTGTCTCTCTCTCTCTCTTTGTCTCTCTCTCTCTCTCTCTCTCTCTCTCTTCTCTCTCTCTCTCTCTCTCTTCTCTCTCTCTCTCTCTCTCTTCTCTCTCTCTCTCTTCTCTCTCTCCCTCTGTCTCATTTTTAGAATGGATAGTTCAGAGTAACATTCAGCACTGTTGTTATAGAGTAGATGTTTCGGCGGTTGTCGGTCTTCGCTTTCAATGATTCCGAATTCCGAGCTGCAGACTAGTAATTAATATCAAAGATATGTTCTTATTCTGTCGATTAGATAGTCTAAGTTTTCCGCTCTGGGATATGTGGGACGGCAGCGTCCCACCTGGCCAACATCCAATGAAAATGCAGAGCGCCAAAATCAAATAAATTACTATAAAAATGTAACTTTCATGAAATCACACATTGAATATACCAAATTAAAGCTACACTTGTTGTGAATCCAGCCAACGTGTCAGATTTCAAAAATGCTTTACGGCGAAAGCAAACAATGCTATTATCTGAGGATAGCACCCCAGCTAACAATCACAGACCATCATATTTCAACCCTCCCGGCGTGACACAAAACGCAGAAATAAAGATATATTGCATGCCTTAACTTTGAAGAGCTTCTTATGTTGGCACTCCAATATGTCCCATAAACATCACAAATGTTGCTTTTGTTCGATTAATTCCTGTCGATATACAGTGGGGCAAAAAAGTATTTAGTCAGCCACCAATTGTGCAAGTTCTCCCACTTAAAAAGATGAGAGAGGCATGTCATTTTCATCATAGGTACACTTCAACTATGACAGACAAAATGAGAAAAAAAAATGGCTATATAAAATAAACTTGATTTGAAGATAAATTCCCAAGGTGGGAATTTTATTCGGAGGAGCAGAAAGTGCCGGTCCCATGACGCCAGCTCAATGTCTGCGCTCATGGGCGGGCCTCTGATTTAGTTAAGCTCCAAAGGGAATTGGAGTTTCCTTCATTAAACAGTCCAAAATCACATGACATAATTTCACAAATAGTTTCATCTTCATCTTTACTAATTTTATACAACAATTAGATGTAAGCCTCATAACTGAGACTCTTGCATAAACAGGGTTATGGTAATGTGGCAGTCTTGTCTCTCATGAGTTCACTAAATTGTACCAAACAGACCAGTTCGTAGCTGGCTACTTCATCGATCTTTTATACATTCTCCAGAACATGAATATTTTTCAGTTCTCAACTTCTGTGAGGTGGAAGAAATTCCTTTGTTCTCTCTATGAAAACTCACTCTCTCTTATACTTTGGCCATGAGGAGAGAATCTCCTCCAGAAATGTATGGCCTGCCTAACAGAGCCTGGTGTTGGGAGTATAGAGAGATGGGGGATGGTGCTCGCTGTACACAAAGAGGGCAACGTCATGACACAGGTCAGCACCTCGGGAGTAAATGTCAGTTGGCTTTTCATAGCCGATCATTCAGAGTATCTCTACCGCTCCTGCTGTCTCTAGAGAGTTGAAAACAGCAGGTCTGGGACAGGTAGCATGTCCGGTGAACAGGTCAGGGTTCCATAGCCGCAGGCAGAACAGTTGAAACTGGAGCAGCAGCACAACCAGGTGACAGCAATGAGTCATCAGGCCAGGTAGTCCTGAGGCATGGTCCTAGGGCTCAGGTCCTCCGAGAGAGAAAGAAAGAAAGAAAGAAAGAAAGAAAGAAAGAAAGAAAGAAAGAGAGAGAGCATACTTAAATTCACGCAGGACACAGGATAAGACAGGAGAAATACTCCAGATATAACAGACTGACCATAGCACCCCGACACATACACTATTGCAGCATAAATACTGGAGGCTGAGACAGGAGGGGTTGGGAGACACTGTGGCCCCGTCCGACGATACCCCCGGACAAGGCCAAACAGGCAGGATATAACCCCTACCACTTTGCCAAAGCACAGCCCCCACACCACTAGAGGGATATCTCCAAACACCAATTTACCATCCTGAGACAAGGCCGTGTATAGCCCATGAAGATCTCCCCCATGGTACAACCCAAGGGGAGGGTAACGATGCTTCGTGGGTGACTGTTGTTGATGTGTGCAGAGGGTCCTTGGTTCGCGCCCGGGTCGGGGCGAGGGGACGGACTAAAGTTAAACTGGTGTGTGTGTGCGTGCAACAGACAGACAGAGAGACACAGGCAGTCAGACTGTCTCAGACAGACACAGACAGATACAGTCAGACAGACACAGAGTGTCAGAAAGACAGGCAGACAGACACTCAGACAGTCACACAGACAGGCAGACACAGTCAGACAGACAGTCAGATAGCCAACCCGGACTGGAAGATCATGTCAGTGACTCAACCCGTTAGGGACGGCATGGAAGAGCACCAGTAAGCCAGTGACTTAGCTCCTGTGATAGGGTTAGAGGCAGAGAATCCCAGTGTAGAGAGGGGAACCGGCCAGGCAGAGGGCGGTTTGTTGCTCCATTGCCTTTCCGTTCACCATCACACTCTTGGCCAGACTACACTCAGTCATAGGACCTACTGAAGATATATTTCTTCTTAAAACTAGGGGGCGACATTTTTGTTTTTGGCTAAAAAACGTACTCATTTGAAACTGCCTATTTCTCAGCCCCCGGAACTAGAATATGCTTATAAGTGTCAGATTAGCATAGAAAACACTCTGAAGTATCCAAAACTGGGGCGCTGTTGTGACTATTTATGCTAATCGTGTAATTTTTGAAACGGCTTCCCACAAAATCCTTGATCGTACAATATGCATATTATTATTATTATTGGATAGAAAACAGTCTATAGTTTCTATAGGAGTTGAAATTTTGTCTCTAAGTGGAACAGAGCCCATTCTACAGCAATTTCCCTGACATGGAGTCAGATTTCAGAAATGTTGGCCACCGTTCTGGAGTCAGTTAAAAGGGCACTGTTATTGCTATGACTATACGGACACTGCTTACGTCTTCCCCTGGATGCCTTTACGTGATGACGATTTCAATGGGGTCGATTGCGCGTTCACAGGCACTATAAATTAAAAAACCCTGTAGCTAGCAAGTCTTTTCTTGGTGCGTAACGCGCGTGGAGGACACCGACCCGCTCCTGTTCCAAGCGTTAGTTTAGCCTGTTATATTTCTCCGGTCATCTTTTTACTCGTTATAGGAGTTAAAAACATCATAAGGTAGTTAATTTAAAGCGTTTTATAGCAATTTATATCCGTTTAGTGCGATTTTGGGATATTTATTTTTGAAACGCTGTGAATAGCTGGGCACGCTTTTCAGTTCATCCCGAACGCAGTTGGCATTTCCACATGGCAAGAGGACAGCTTTCCACCAAAAGACGATTACTCCCAAGAAAGGATCCTTTGCCCAAGATACTGATGGAAGAACAGCTCAAAGTAGGACATTTTTATTATGATAAATCGTGTTTCTGTCGAAAAATGTTAGTGGCTTAGGACGCCATGTTTTTTGACGTAGCTTCGCTTGGCGCAAACTGTATTGAAAAGTAAGGATAATTTAAAAAATGTAATTCCGCAATTGTATTAAGAATTAAATTGTCTATCAATCCCTGTCCACCCTATATTTTTTAGTCACGTTTATGAGTATTTATGTATAAGAGTAGATCACTGTCTAAGTGGCGCAAGGACATTTTCTGACCAGCTGAGCTACATTTCACATTGTCTAACCATGATTTTGGTGGCTAAATATAAACATTTTCGATCAAACTCTATATGGATTGTGTAATATGATGTTACAGGAGTGTCATCGGAAGAATTCTGAGAAGGTTAGTGAAAAAATTAATATATTTTGGCGATGTTGACTTTTATCGCTCACTTTGGCTAGAATCAATGCTGGGCTGCTATGTGCTATGTGCTATGCTAATATAACGATTTATTGTGTTTTCGCTGTAAGACACTTAGAAAATCTGAAATATTGTCTGTATTCACAGGATCTGTGTCTTTCGATTAGTGTATGCTGTGTATTTTTACGAAATGTTTGATGATTAGTAGTTAGGTAAACACGTTGCTCATTGTAATTATTCTAGTCCATTTGTGACGGTGGGTGCAATTGTAACCTATGCCATCTACCTGAAATATGCACTTTTTTCTAACAAAACCTATCCCATACCATAAATATGTTATCAGACTGTCATCTGATTAGTTTTTTTGTTGGTTAGGGGCTATAAATATCTTAGTTTAGCCGAATTGGTGATAGCTACTGGTGTTGGTGGACAAATAAAAGATGGTGGATTATGCTAATGTGTTTTTAGGTAATAGATGTACATCTTTACATATTGTGTGTTTAGCCCAGTATTCCACATTCATGACACGGGATCACTAGGAGCAGACGAAAAGTCAAAAAGTTCCGTTACAGTCCATAGAAACATGTCAAACAAAGTATAGAATCAATCTTTAGGATGTTTTTAAAATAAATCTTAATTAATGTTCCAATCGGAGAATTCCTTTGTCTTCCTAAATGCAATGGAACTCAAGCTAACTCTCACCTCACATGAACGCGCATGGTCAGCTCGTGGCACTCTGGGAGAGACCTTCCTCAATCTCCCATCATTCGCCCCCACTTCACAGTAGAAGCATCAAACAAGGTTCTAAAGACTGTTGACATCTAGTGGAAGCCTTAGGAAGTGCAATATGACCCCATAGACACTGTGCATTTGATAGGCCAAGAGTTGAAAAACTACAAACCCACTTCCAGGTTGGATTTTTCTCAGGTTTTTGCCCGCCATATGAGTTATGTTATACTCACAGACATCATTCATCATTCATCATTCCAAAAGAATGTGGTGATCGATGGTATCAAAAGCAGCACAAAGGTCTAGGAGCACAATGACAGATGCCGAGCCTCAGTCGGACGCCATTAACCTAGGACACACGTTCCGCTAGCGGAACCCCAGACAATATTCCGCTGAAAAGGCAGCGCGGGAAATTCAAAAATATTTTTTTTAAATATGTAACGTTCACACATTAACAAGTCCAATACGGCAAAGGAAAGATAAACATCTTGTTAAAGGTCACCAATAATAAGAAGAGACTTGCTTGTACCAAGAAACACAAGCAATGGACATTAGACCGGTGGAAATTGGTCCTTTGGTCTGGAGCCCAAATTTGAGATTTTGGGTTCCAACCGCCATGTCTTTGTGAGACGCGGTGTAGGTGAATGGATGATCTCTGCATGTGTATTTCCCACCGTAAAGCATGGAGAAGGAGGTGTTATGGTGTGGGGGTGCTTTGCTGGTGATACTGTCTGTGATTTATAAAGTAATCAAGTCACACTTAACCAGCATGGCTACCACAGAATTCTGCAGCATTTCGCCATCCCATCTGGTTTGAGCTTAGTGGGGCTATTACTTGTTTTTCGACAGGACAATGACCCAACACACCTTCAGGCTGTATAAGCGCTATTTTACCAAGAAGGCGAGTGATGGAGTGCTGCATAAGATGACCTGGCCTCCACAATCCCCTGACCTCAAAAAAATTGAGATGGTTTGGGATGAGTCGGACCACAGAGTGAAGGAAAAGCAGCCAACAAGTGCTCAGCATTTGTGGGAACTCCTTCAAGACTGTTGGAAAAGCATTCCAGGTGAAGTTGGTTGAGAGAATGCCAAGAGTGCGCAAACCTGTCATAAAGGCAAAGGGTGACTATTTTAAAAATAGTTTTACACTTTTTTGGTTACTACATGATTCCATATGTGTTATTTCATAGTTTTGATGTCTTCACTATTATTCTACAATGCAGAAAATAGTAAACATAAAGAAAAACCCTTGAATGAGTAGGTGTTCGAAAACTTTCTCTGTATGACAGATGGTTTATTAGACAGACAGACAGGCAGGCAGACTTTTCAGATGATGTTTGAAGAGCTGAACACTCCTCACCTAAGCTGTACACACCGCAGATGCATCACACACACCCTTCTCCATCACACAACACACACACACACACAAACACATGCTGTCATAGCAAAATCTGTGACTTTAATTATCACCTTGTCACAGTCTAAATAAGGGAGTAGAGCTCCTCTCCATAAACAGTGTGTGTGTGTGTGTGTGTGTGTGTGTGTGTGTGTGTGTGTGTGTGTGTGTGTGTGTGTGTGTGTGTGTGTGTGTGTGTGTGTGTGTGTGTATGTGTGTATGTGTGTGTGTATGTGTGTGTGTGTCTGTGATAAAAAAACAGAGAGAGAAGAACAAACGCCTCAGTGAAATCATTTCGACATTTTCTCCCCCCACCCTCCTCATCTACACTACAGTTTGGTCACGTGGTTTCCCACCCTCCTAATCTAAACTACAGTTTGGTCACGTCCTCCCACCCTCCTAATCTAAACTACAGTTTGGTCACGCCCCCCCACCCTCCTCATCTACACTACGGTTTGGTCACATCCTTCCCACCCTCCTAATCTAAACTACAGTTTGGTCACGTCCTCCCACCCTCCTCATCTAAACTACAGTTTGGTCACATCCTCCCACCCTCCTCATCTAAACTACAGTTTGGTAACGTCCCCCCACACTCTTCAACTAAACTACAGTTTGCTCACGTCCCCCCACCCTCTTCAACTAAACTACAGTTTGGTCACGTCCCCCCACCCTCTTCAACTAAACTACAGTTTGGTCACGTCCCCCCACCCTCTTCAACTAAACAACAGTTTGGTCACGTCCCCCCACCCTCCTCATCTATTTTACAGTTTGGTCACGCCCCCCCCACCCTCCTCATCAACACTACAGTTTGGTCACATTCCCCCACCCTCCTCATCAACACTACAGTTTGGTCACGTCCCCCCCACCCTCCTCATCAACACTACGGTTTGGTCACATCCTTCCCACCCTCTTCAACTAAACTACAGTTTGGTCACGTCCCCCCACCCTCCTCATCAACACTACGGTTTGGTCACATCCTTCCCACCCTCTTCAACTAAACTACAGTTTGGTCACGTCCCCCCACCCTCCTCATCTATTTTACAGTTTGGTCACGCCCCCCCCACCCTCCTCATCAACACTACAGTTTGGTCACATTCCCCCACCCTCCTCATCAACACTACAGTTTGGTCACGTCCCCCCCACCCTCCTCATCAACACTACGGTTTGGTCACATCCTTCCCACCCTCTTCAACTAAACAACAGTTTGGTCACGTCCCCCCACCCTCCTCATCTTCACTACAGTTTGGTCACGTCCCCCCCACCCTCCTCATCAACACTACGGTTTGGTCACATCCTTCCCACCCTCTTCAACTAAACAACAGTTTGGTCACGTCCCCCCACACTCCTCATCTATATTCCAGTTTGGTCACGCCCCCCCACCCTCCTCATCTTCACTACGGTTTGGTCACGTCCCCCCACCCTCCTCATCTACACTACGGTTTGGTCACGTCCCCCCACCCTCCTCATCTACACTACGGTTTGGTCACGTCCCCCCACCCTCCTCATCTACACTACGGTTTGGTCACGCCCCCCCACCCTCCTCATCTACACTACGGTTTGGTCACGCCCCCCCACCCTCCTCATCTACACTATGGTTTGGTCACACCCCCCCACCCTCCTCATCTACACTACGGTTTGGTCATGCCCCCCCACCCTCCTCATCTACACTACGATTTGGTCACATCCTTCCCACCCTCCTCATCTACACTACGGTTTGGTCACGACCCACCACCCTCCTCATCTACACTATAGTTTGGTCACGTCCCCCCCACCCTCCTCATCTATTTTACAGTTTGGTCACGCCCCCCCACCCTCCTCATCAACACTACACTTTGAACATCCCACGGAGCACCATTAAATCCATTATTAAAACATGGAAAGAATGTGGCATCACAACAAACCTACCAAGAGAGGACCGCCCACCAAAACTCATAGACCAGGCAAGGAGGGCATTAATCAGAGAGGCAACAAAGAGCCCAAAGATAACCCTGAAGGAGCTGTAAGGCTCCACTGCGGAGATGGGAGTATCTGTCCATGGGACCACTTTAAGCCGTACATTCTACAGAGCTGGGCTTCACGGAAGAGTGGTCCGACAAAAGCCATTGCTTAAGAAAAAAATAAGCAAACACGTTTGATGTTTCTCCAAAGGCATGTGGGAGACTCTACAAACATATGGAAGAACGTACTCTGGTCCAATGAGTCTAAAATTGAGCTTTTTAGCCAACAAGGAAAACACTATGTCTGGTGCAATCCCAACACCTCTCATCACCCCGAGAACAACATCCCCACAGTGAAGCATGGTGGTGGCAGCATCATACTGTGGGGATGTTTTTCATCAGCAGGGACGGGGAAACTGGTCAGAATTGAAGGAATGATGGATGGCGATAAATACAGGGAAATTCTTGAGGGAAACCTGTTTCAGTCTTCCAGAGATTTGAGACTGGGATGGAAGTTCACCTTCCAGCAGGACAATGACCCTAAGCATATTGCTAAAGCAGCACTTGAGTGGTTTAAGGGGAAACATTTAAATGTCTTGGAATGGCCTCGTCAAAGCCCAGACTTCAATCCAATTGAGAATCTGTGGTGTGACTTAATGATTGCTGTACACCAGCGGAACCCACCCAAAATGAAGGAGCTGGAGCAGTTCTGCCTTGAAGAATGGGCCAGAATCCCAGTGGCTAGATGCACCAAGCTTATAGAGACATACCCCAAGAGTCTTCCAGCTGTATTTCCTGCAAAAGGTGGCTCTACAAAAGGTTTGACTTTAGGGAGGTGAATATTTTTGCATGCTCAAGATTTCTGTCTTTTTGTCTCATTTCTTGTTTGTTTCACAAGAAAAAATATTTTGCATCTTCAAAGTGGTAGGCATGTTGTGTAAATCAAATGATACATTAACCCCCAAAAGAGAGAGAGGTGTGGGGTACACTTGCAAAACAAGATTTCATCAAATGGGACAAACACCCCGTTGATACCCTGCATGCAGAGTTCTGTAAGATTCTCCTACATGTCCAGAGGAAACCTACAAACAATGCATGCAGAGTTCTGTAAGATTCTCCTACATGTCCAGAGGAAAACTACAAACAATGCATGCAGAGTTCTGTAAGATTCTCCTATATGTGTTATGCTGATGAAGGAGGACCCAAAAGCGACGTAATAGAAACAGAGTCTTTATTCCAGTCTTAGACAAAAACGATACTCCTGATATATCTAAGGTAAAAACAAAACAGGAAAACTGAAATCCTCTCGTCAGTAGAGATGAACGACTGGAGACGCGACCACTAGACACCTGCTCACATGCAGCATCTGATGAAGGCAAAAACACGACAGGGCGGAACAAGGACACTGAACAGCAAACATCAAACAAGAATCTGACAAGGACTGAAGCGGAAAACAGAGGAAGAAATAGGAACTCTAATGAGGGCAAAAATAGGGGACAGGTGTGAAAGAGTAAATGAGGTCGTTAGGAGAATGAGAAACAGCTGGGAGCAGGAACGGAACGATAGAGAGAGAGCGGGAGAGGGAGAAAGGGAGGAGGAGAGAGAAGGATAGAAAGAGGGAAAGAACCTAATAAGACCAGCAGAGGGAAGCACAGGGACAAGACATGATGATCAAAAACATGACAGTACCCCCCCACTCACCGAGCGCCTCCTGGCGCA
This sequence comes from Salvelinus fontinalis, assembly GCF_029448725.1. NCBI lineage: Eukaryota > Metazoa > Chordata > Actinopteri > Salmoniformes > Salmonidae > Salvelinus > Salvelinus fontinalis. The sequence goes on from NC_074676.1 coordinate 52,244,108, forward strand.
CTCGAGGAGGAACCCTGGCGGCAACGAAGGAAATCATCAATCAACGAACGGTCCAGCACATCCCGAGATGGAACCCAACTCCTCTCCTCAGGACCGTAACCCTCCCAATCCACTAAATACTGGTGACCACGTCCCCGAGAACGCATGTCCATGATCTTCCGTACCTTGTAAATAGGTGCGCCCTCGACAAGGACGGGAGGGGGGGAGGGAAGACGAACGGGAGCGCGAAGAAAAGGCTTGACACAAGAGACATGGAAAACAGGGTGGACGCGACGAAGATGTCGCGGAAGAAGCAGTCGCACAGCGACAGGATTGACGACCTGAGAGACACGGAACGGACCAATGAACCGCGGAGTCAACTTGCGAGAAGCTGTCGTAAGGGGAAGGTTACGAGTGGAAAGCCACACTCTCTGACCGCGACAATACCTAGGACTCTTAATCCTACGTTTATTGGCGGCTCTCACAGTCTGCGCCCTGTAACGGCAAAGTGCAGACCTGACCCTCCTCCAAGTGCGCTCACAACGTTGGACAAAAGCCTGAGCGGAGGGAACGCTGGACTCGGCGAGCTGGGACGAGAACAGAGGAGGCTGGTAACCAAGACTACTCTGAAACGGAGATAGCCCGGTAGCAGACGAAGGAAGCGAGTTGTGAGCGTACTCAGCCCAGGGGAGCTGTTCTGCCCAAGACGCAGGGTTTCGAAACGAAAGGCTGCGTAAAATGCGACCAATCGACTGATTGGCCCTTTCTGCTTGACCGTTAGACTGGGGATGAAATCCGGAAGAGAGACTGACGGAAGCACCAATCAAACGACAGAACTCCCTCCAAAACTGTGACGTGAATTGCGGACCTCTGTCTGAAACGGCGTCTAACGGGAGGCCATGAATTCTGAACACATTCTCAATGATGATTTGTGCCGTCTCCTTAGCGGAAGGAAGCTTAGCGAGGGGAATGAAATGTGCCGCCTTAGAGAACCTATCGATAACCGTAAGAATCACAGTCTTCCCCGCAGACGAAGGCAGACCTGTAATAAAGTCTAAGGCGATGTGAGACCATGGTCGAGAAGGAATGGGAAGCGGTCTGAGACGACCGGCAGGAGGAGAGTTACCTGACTTAGTCTGCGCGCAGTCCGAACAAGCAGCCACGAAACGGCGCGTGTCCCGCTCCTGAGTAGGCCACCAAAACCGCTGGCGAATAGAAGCAAGCGTACCCCGAACGCCGGGGTGGCCAGCTAACTTGGCAGAATGAGCCCACTGAAGAACAGCCAGACGAGTAGAGACAGGAACAAACAGAAGGTTACTAGGACAAGCGCGCGGCGACGCAGTGTGAGTGAGTGCTTGCTTTACCTGTCTCTCAATTCCCCAGACAGTCAACCCGACAACACGCCCTTCAGGAAGAATCCCCTCGGGGTCGGTAGAAACCACAGAAGAACTAAAGAGACGGGATAAGGCATCAGGCTTGGTGTTCTTATTCCCCGGGCGATAGGAAATCACGAACTCGAAACGAGCGAAAAACAACGCCCAACGAGCTTGACGTGCATTAAGTCGTTTGGCAGAACGGATGTACTCAAGGTTCTTATGGTCAGTCCAAACGACAAAAGGAACGGTCGCCCCCTCCAACCACTGTCGCCATTCGCCTATGGCTAAGCGGATAGCGAGCAGTTCGCGGTTACCCACATCATAGTTGCGTTCCGATGGCGACAGGCGATGAGAAAAGTAAGCGCAAGGATGAACCTTATCGTCAGACTGGAAGCGCTGGGACAGAATGGCTCCCACGCCCACCTCTGAAGCGTCAACCTCGACAATGAATTGTTTAATGACGTCAGGAGTAACAAGGATAGGGGCGGATGTAAAACGCTTCTTGAGGAGATCAAAAGCTCCCTGGGCGGAACCGGACCACTTAACCTGTCTAGGATCAGCGTGGCGCTAGCGGCACACCCCCCCCCCCCCACTGAAAAACCAGTGCCGCGAAATTCAAAAAAAATATTTTTTTAAAATATTTAACTTTCACACATTAAAGTCCAATACAGCTAATGAAAGACACAGATCTTATGAATCCAGTCAACATTTCCGATTTTTAAAATGTTTTACAGGGAAGACACAATATGTAAAGATGTACATCTATTACCTAAAAACACATTAGCATATTCCACCATCTTTTATTTGTCCACCAACACCAGTAGCCATCACCAATTCGGCTAAACTAAGATATTTATAGCCCCTAACCAACAAAAAAACTCATTAGATGACAGTCTGATAACATATTTATGGTATGGGATAGGTTTTGTTAGAAAAAAGTGCATATTTCAGGTAGATGGCATAGTTTACAATTGCACCCACCATCACAAATGGACTAGAATAATTACAATGAGCAACGTGTTTACCTAACTACTAATCATCAAACATTTCGTAAAAATACACAGCATACACGAATCGAAAGACACAGATCCTGTGAATACAGACAATATTTCAGATTTTCTAAGTGTCTTACAGCGAAAACACAATAAATCGTTATATTAGCTTAGCACATAGCAATTAGCAGCCCAGCATTGATTCTAGCCAAAGTGAGCGATAAAAGTCAACATCGCCAAAAGATATTAATTTTTTCACTAACCTTCTCAGAATTCTTCCGATGACACTCCTGTAACATCACATTACAACATGCATATACAGTTTGATCGAAAATGTTTATATTTAGCCACCAAAATCATGGTTAGACAATGTGAAATGTAGACAAGCTGGTAAAGAAAACGTCCTTGCGCCACTTAGACAGTGATCTACTCTTATACATAAATACTCATAAACGTGACTAAAAAATATAGGGTGGACAGGGATTGATAGACAATTTAATTCTTAATACAATTGCGTTATTACATTTTTTAATTTATCCTTACTTTTCAATACAGTTTGCGCCAAGCGAAGCTACGTCAAAAAACATGGCGTCCTAAGCCACTAAAATGTTTCGACAGAAACACGATTTATCATAATAAAAATGTCCTACCTTGAGCTGTTCTTCCATCAGTATCTTGGGCAAAGGATCCTTTCTTGGGAGAAATCGTCTTTTGGTGGAAAGCTGTCCTCTTGCCATGTGGAAATGTCAACTACGTTCGGGATGAACTGAAAAGCGTGACCAACTTTTCACATCGTTGCAAAAATAAATGTCCCAAAATCGCACTAAACGGATATAAATTGCTATAAAACGCTTTAAATTAACTACTTTGTGATGTTTGTAACTCCTATAACGAGTGAAAAGATGACCGGAGAAATATAACAGGCTAAACTAACGCTTGGAACAGGAGAGGGTCGGTGTCTTCCACGCGCGTTACGCAGCAAGAAAAGACTTGCTAGCTAAAGGTTTTTTTCATTTGTAGGGCCTGTGAACGAGCAATCGAGCCCGTTGGAATCGTCATCACGTAAAGGCATCCAGGGGAAGACGTAAGAAGTGTCCGTATAGTCATAGCAACGACAGAGCCCTTTTAAATGACTTCAGAAAAGTGGCCAACGTTTCTCAAATCTGACTCCATGTCAGGGAAATTGCTGTAGAATGGGCTCTGTTCCACTTAGAGACAAAATTTCAACTCCTATAGAAACTATAGACTGTTTTCTATCCAATAATAATAATAATATGCATATTGTACGATCAAGGATTTTGTGGGAAGCCGTTTAAAAAATTAGCCACATTAGCATAAATAGTCTAAACAGCGCCCCCATCCCCAACAGGTTAAAGCAAGTCTTGACAGAAGTCAGAGCTGTGAGAGGGGCAGCCACTTGACCGAAATTACGAATGAAACGCCGATAGAAATTAGCGAAACCGAGAAAGCGCTGCAACTCGACACGTGACTTAGGAACAGGCCAATCGCTGACAGCCTGGACCTTAACGGGATCCATCTGAATGCCTTCAGCGGAAATAACAGAACCGAGAAAAGTGACAGAGGAGACATGAAAGGCGCACTTCTCAGCCTTCACGTAGAGACAATTCTCTAAAAGGCGCTGGAGTACACGTCGAACGTGCTGAACATGAATCTCGAGTGACGGTGAAAAAATCAGGATATCGTCAAGGTAAACGAAAACAAAGATGTTCAGCATGTCTCTCAGTACATCATTAACTAATGCCTGAAAGACAGCTGGAGCATTAGAGAGACCGAACGGCAGAACCCGGTATTCAAAATGCCCTAACGGAGTGTTAAACGCCGTTTTCCACTCGTCCCCCTCTCTGATGCGTACGAGATGGTAAGCGTTACGAAGGTCCAACTTAGTAAAGAACCTGGCTCCCTGCAGCATCTCGAAGGCTGACGACATAAGGGGAAGCGGATAACGATTCTTAACCGTTATGTCATTCAGCCCTCGATAATCCACGCAGGGGCGCAGAGTACCGTCCTTCTTCTTAACAAAGAAAAACCCCGCTCCGGCGGGAGAGGAAGAAGGCACCACAGTACCGGCGTCGAGAGAAACAGACAGATAATCCTCGAGAGCCTTACGTTCGGGAGCCGACAGAGAGAATAGTCTACCCCGAGGAGGAGTGGTCCCCGGAAGGAGATCAATACAACAATCATACGACCGGTGAGGAGGAAGAGAGCTGGCTCTGGACCGACTGAAGACCGTGCGTAGATCATGATATTCCTCCGGCACTCCTGTCAAATCACCAGGTTCCTCCTGAGTAGAGGGGACAGAAGAAACAGGAGGTATAGCAGACATTAAACACTTCACATGACAAGAAACATTCCAGGATAGGATAGAATTACTAGACCAATTAATAGAAGGATTATGACATACTAGCCAGGGATGACCCAAAACAACAGGTGTAAAAGGTGAACGAAAAATCAAAAAGGAAATGGTCTCACTGTGGTTACCAGATACTGTGAGGGTTAAAGGTAGTGTCTCACATCTGATACTGGGGAGAGAACTACCATCTAAGGCGAACATGGGCGTGGGCCTCCCTAACTGTCTGAGAGGAATCTCATGTTTCCGAGCCCATGCTTCGTCCATAAAACAACCCTCAGCCCCAGAGTCTATCAAGGCACTGCAGGAAGCAGCCGAACCGGTCCAGCGTAGATGGACCGACAAGGTAGTACAGGATCTTGATGGAGAGACCTGAGTAGTAGCGCTCACCAGTAGCCCTCCGCTTACTGATGAGCTCTGGCTTTTACTGGACATGATATGACAAAATGTCCAGCAGAACCGCAATAGAGACAAAGGCGGTTGGTGATTCTCCGTTCCCTCTCCTTAGTCGAGATGCGAATACCTCCCAGCTGCATGGGCTCAGTCTCTGAGCTGATGGGAGGAGATGGTTGAGATGCGGAGAGGGGAAACACCGTTAACGCGAGCTCTCTTCCACGAGCTCGGTGACGAAGATCTACCCGTCGTTCTATGCGGATGGCGAGTGCAATCAAAGAGTCCACGCTGGAAGGAACCTCCCGGGAGAGAATCTCATCCTTAACCTCAGCGTGAAGTCCCTCCAGAAAACGAGCGAGCAACGCCGGCTCGTTCCAGTCACTGGATGCAGCAAGAGTGCGAAACTCTATAGAGTAATCCGTTATGGATCGATCACCTTGACATAGGGAAGCCAGGACCCTGGAAGCCTCCTTCCCAAAAACAGAACGATCAAAAACGCGTATCATCTCCTCCTTAAAGTTCTGATAAACGTTAGAACACTCAGCCCTTGCCTCCCAGATAGCTGTGCCCCACTCCCGAGCCCGACCAGTCAGGAGCGATATGACGTAAGCGATCCGAGCTCTCTCTCCTGAGTATGTGTTGGGCTGGAGAGAGAACACAATATCACACTGGGTGAGAAAGGAGCGACACTCAGTGGGCTGCCCAGAGTAACAAGGTGGGTTATTAACCCTAGGTTCCGGAGACTTGGAAGACCAGGAAGTAGCTGGTGGCACGAGACGAAGACTCTGAAACTGTCCTGAGAGATCGGAGACATGAGCGGCCAGGGCCTCAACGGCATGACGAGCAGCAGACAATTCCTGCTCGTGTCTACCGAGCATTTCTCCCTGGATCTCGATGGCAGTCTTGCGAGAATCCGTAGTCGCTGGGTCCATTCTTGGTCGGATTCTTCTGTTATGCTGATGAAGGAGGACCCAAAAGCGACGTAATAGAAACAGAGTCTTTATTCCAGTCTTAGACAAAAACGATACTCCTGATATATCTAAGGTAAAAACAAAACAGGAAAACTGAAATCCTCTCGTCAGTAGAGATGAACGACTGGAGACGCGACCACTAGACACCTGCTCACATGCAGCATCTGATGAAGGCAAAAACACGACAGGGCGGAACAAGGACACTGAACAGCAAACATCAAACAAGAATCCGACAAGGACTGAAGCGGAAAACAGAGGAAGAAATAGGAACTCTAATGAGGGCAAAAATAGGGGACAGGTGTGAAAGAGTAAATGAGGTCGTTAGGAGAATGAGAAACAGCTGGGAGCAGGAACGGAACGATAGAGAGAGAGCGGGAGAGGGAGAAAGGGAGGAGGAGAGAGAAGGATAGAAAGAGGGAAAGAACCTAATAAGACCAGCAGAGGGAAGCACAGGGACAAGACATGATGATCAAAAACATGACAATATGTCCAGAGGAAAACTACAAACAATGCATGCAGAGTTCTGTAAGATTCTCCTACATGTCCAGAGGAAAACTACAAACAATGCATGCAGGGCAGAATTAGGCCATTATCCACTAATAATAAAAACTCAAAAAAGAGCAACTAAGTTTTGGAAACATCTCAAATAGTGTTAAAACAGTGACCCCCTGTCATATCATTACCAAGCCCTGCAATGCCAAGAGCTGAGCAAAGAAAAGAGTCCCCTGATCCAGCTGGCCCTGGGGCTGAGTTCACTAACCTGTTCTACTAACACACTGAAGCATCAGGTCCAGAACATCCAATCAATCAGGATAAACCAAATTACAACACAGTCAAAACAAAACTACACTGCTTATTGGGAAACACAAGCACAAACACAAAGCAAAATGCAGTGCTATCTGGCCCTAAATCGACAGTACACCGTGGCTAAATATTTGACCATGGTTACTGATCAAAACCTTAGAAAAACCTTGACAAAGTACAGGCTCAGTGAGCACAGCCTTGCCATTGAGAAGGGTAGACAGGAAAACCTGGCTCCCTGTAGAGGAAAGGCTGTGCAACCACTGCACAACAGAAGAACCTGGAGCTGCATTTCATCACAAAATGTAAAAAATATTAACCTGTCTAGGATCAGCGTGGCGCTAGCGGCACTCCCCCCCCCCCCCCACTGAAAAACCAGTGCCGCGAAATTCAAAAAAAATATATTTTTAAAATATTTAACTTTCACACATTAAAGTCCAATACAGCTAATGAAAGACACAGATCTTATGAATCCAGTCAACATTTCCGATTTTTAAAATGTTTTACAGGGAAGACACAATATGTAAAGATGTACATCTATTACCTAAAAAACACATTAGCATATTCCACCATCTTTTATTTGTCCACCAACACCAGTAGCCATCACCAATTCGGCTAAACTAAGATATTTATAGCCCCTAACCAACAAAAAAACTCATTAGATGACAGTCTGATAACATATTTATGGTATGGGATAGGTTTTGTTAGAAAAAAGTGCATATTTCAGGTATATGGCATAGTTTACAATTGCACCCACCATCACAAATGGACTAGAATAATTACAATGAGCAACGTGTTTACCTAACTACTAATCATCAAACATTTCGTAAAAATACACAGCATACACGAATCGAAAGACACAGATCCTGTGAATACAGACAATATTTCAGATTTTCTAAGTGTCTTACAGCGAAAACACAATAAATCGTTATATTAGCTTAGCACATAGCAATTAGCAGCCCAGCATTGATTCTAGCCAAAGTGAGCGATAAAAGTCAACATCGCCAAAAGATATTAATTTTTTCACTAACCTTCTCAGAATTCTTCCGATGACACTCCTGTAACATCACATTACAACATGCATATACAGTTTGATCGAAAATGTTTATATTTAGCCACCAAAATCATGGTTAGACAATGTGAAATGTAGACAAGCTGGTAAAGAAAACGTCCTTGCGCCACTTAGACAGTGATCTACTCTTATACATAAATACTCATAAACGTGACTAAAAAATATAGGGTGGACAGGGATTGATAGACAATTTAATTCTTAATACAATTGCGTTATTACATTTTTTAATTTATCCTTACTTTTCAATACAGTTTGCGCCAAGCGAAGCTACGTCAAAAAACATGGCGTCCTAAGCCACTAAAATGTTTCGACAGAAACACGATTTATCATAATAAAAATGTCCTACCTTGAGCTGTTCTTCCATCAGTATCTTGGGCAAAGGATCCTTTCTTGGGAGAAATCGTCTTTTGGTGGAAAGCTGTCCTCTTGCCATGTGGAAATGTCAACTACGTTCGGGATGAACTGAAAAGCGTGACCAACTTTTCACATCGTTGCAAAAATAAATGTCCCAAAATCGCACTAAACGGATATAAATTGCTATAAAACGCTTTAAATTAACTACTTTGTGATGTTTGTAACTCCTATAACGAGTGAAAAGATGACCGGAGAAATATAACAGGCTAAACTAACGCTTGGAACAGGAGAGGGTCGGTGTCTTCCACGCGCGTTACGCAGCAAGAAAAGACTTGCTAGCTAAAGGTTTTTTTCATTTGTAGGGCCTGTGAACGAGCAATCGAGCCCGTTGGAATCGTCATCACGTAAAGGCATCCAGGGGAAGACGTAAGAAGTGTCCGTATAGTCATAGCAACGACAGTGCCCGTTTAAATGACTTCAGAAAAGTGGCCAACGTTTCTCAAATCTGACTCCATGTCAGGGAAATTGCTGTAGAATGGGCTCTGTTCCACTTAGAGACAAAATTTCAACTCCTATAGAAACTATAGACTGTTTTCTATCCAATAATAATAATAATATGCATATTGTACGATCAAGGATTTTGTGGGAAGCCGTTTAAAAAATTAGCCACATTAGCATAAATAGTCTAAACAGCGCCCCCATCCCCAACAGGTTAAACAATTAGAGTGTCATTTTCCCAAATTTCAAACCCTTATTCAAGGTTTCAAAGACCTCTCTGATGAGAGTAGGCTACCCGTCCTGTTGGGGGAGGACGCAGAAAGCTGTGGGTTGGCAGCGCACTACATTGCTGCCTGCCATAAGTTGAGGGACAGTGTCTGACAGACCAATCAACCTGCACATGTACTCTACTGTATGCTTGTTGTTATTGTTGAATGCATGGTTATGTTGACCCTTGGTTATTGTTGTTACTCTTGTCCCGTTGACTTTTTTGATTCTCATTTTTATTTATGTTGTAAATATCCAAAATAAGCTTTGGCAATATGTACATTGTTACGTCATGCCAATAAAGTGAATTGAATTTAAAAAAAAAATAGAGAAAGAGAGAGAGAGAGAACCTGGACTTCATCAAATTAATCAGAAATAAAGACATTGTCATCATACAAGAAACATGGAATAGAGGAGACGGACCCAAATCCTACAGCTCCCAAATCCTACAACCCAAATCCTACAGCTCTCCTACAGCTCTATGTACTCTGGGTATGTACATAGTCAATGGTAGGCTTCGAGGGGACTCCTATAGTAGGTATACCTATAGCTCATCTCTTGGCAGTAGTACTGTAGACTACCTTATCACTCACCTCAACCCAGAGTCTCAGAGTGTTCACATTCACCCCACAATCAGTCTCCTTGAACGGAGCGGTATTCAATCATGAGGCTGAGTAATATTAAGAAATGCAATAGACGGAAGGAATGTAGCATGGAAACCTACCTATAAACAATTAGGCTATACTAATTCAATCCCTTTTAGTCAACTTCCTGGACAAAAGGTTCCACTGTAATAGTGAAGGCGTAAACTTGGCAGTATAAAACCGTATAAAACCGTACCTATCAAATCCCAAAAAATCTAACAAAACCGATGAAAATGAACAACAATGACAAATGTTTTGATGAAGAATGCAAAAACCTAAGAAAGAAATTGAGATACCTGTCCAACCAAAAATATGGATACCCAGAAAACCTGAGTCTACGCATTCACTATGGTGAATCACTAAAACCATAAAGAAATACACTACGGAAAAAGAAGGAACAGCACGTCAGAAATCAGCTCAATGTAATTGAAGAATCCATAGACTCTAAACAGAAAATTTGAAAACACTAAACAAACAACAACACAATGAATTATCTTCCAAAATGGAGATGTATGGGTAAACCACTTCTTCAAACGTTTCGGCTCTATAACAAAGAACAAACAGCAAAAATATATAAATGTTTTTCAAATCTAATACAAATCTTAGAATCAACTATAAAAAACTACCAAAACCCACTGGATTATCAACTGACCTTGAATGAACTACAGAATAAAATGAAATCCCTCCAACCCAAAAAGGCCTGTGTGTTGATGGTATCCTCAATGAAATTATAACATATACAGACAACAAAATCCAATTGGCTTTACTTATTAACTTCTTGCAACTATAGGGGGTGCTGTTTCGCATTAGCATAATTTCCTCTACAGATTAAACTGCCTAGTACTCAATTCTTGCTCGTACAATATGCATTTTATTATTATTATTGGATAGAAAACACTCTCTAGTTTCTATAGCCGTTGGAATTTTGTCTCTGAGTGAAACAGAACTCCTTCTACAGCACTTTTCATGATAGGGAGTCAGATTTCAAACATTTTGGCCACTGATCTGGAGTCAGTTTAAAGCTCACTGTAAATGCTATGGAGAAACAGACACTGCTTACATCTTCCCCTGGGTGTCAGTGCGTGATGACGCTTTGAATGGGGTCGATTGGGCAATCATTGGCTCTATAAATCACCAAAGACCGGAAGTAGCGTTCCTTTGGACACTGCGCTCAACGCAAGAAGGATATCTGACTGGCCCTTTTCCAAGCCTTGGTTTAGCCAGTAATATAGCGTCGGTCATCTTTTTACTCGTTATAGGTGTTAGAAACATCATAAGGTAGTTAATTTAAACCGTTTTATAGCAATTTATATCCGTTTAGTGCGATTTTGAGTCATTGCTTTGTAATAGACTTTGAAGCTCCGGGCACGTTTCGGGGTCCCGGTCGTACGTTAGTGGGCATTTCGACGGACAAGTGGACATCTTTCGACCAAAAGAATATTAGACCCAAGAAAGGATTCATTGCCCAAGATTCTGATGGGAGAACAGCTCATAGTAAGAACAATTTATGATGATAAATCGTGTTTCTGTCGAAAAATGTTAAATGCTTGTGCCGCCATTTTGTTTGCTATTGTTTGCTATAGCTTCGCTTGGCGCAACCTGTATTGAAAAGTAAGGATAATTTAAAAAATGTAATTCCGCGATTTTATTAAGAATTAAATTGTCTATCAATCGCTGTCCACCCTGTATTTTTTAGTCAAGTTTATGAGTTTTTTGTATAAGACTAGATCACTGTCTAATATGGTGCACGACATTTTCTGACCAGCTGAGCTACTTTTGTCATTGTCTAACCATGATTTTGGTGGCTAAATATGCACATTTTCGAACAAACTCTATATGTATGTTGTAATATGATGTTACAGGAGTGTCATCTGAAGAATTCTGAGAAGGTTAGTGAAAAAATGTATATGTTTTGGCGATGATAACGATATCGCTCTCTTTGGCTTGAATAGTGCTCGGGTAACGTTTGCATATGTGGTATGCTAATATAACGATTTATTGTGTTTTCGCCGTAAAACACTTAGAAAATCTGAAATGTCTGAATTCACAAGATCTGTGTCTTTCCATTGCTATGTGCTGTGTATTTTTAAGAAATGTTTTATGATGAGTAAATTGGTAATACACGTTACTCTATGTAGTAATTCTAGGAGCTTTGGTGAGATTTGTGATGCTGGCTGCAATGGCAAACTATGATTTATACCTGAAATATGCACATTTTTCTAACAAAACCTATCCTATACCATAAATATGTTATCAGACTGTCATCTGATGAGGTTTTTTCTTGGTTAGTGGCTATCAATATCTTAGTTTAGCCGAATTGGTGATAGCTACTGGTGTTGAGAGAAAATGGTGGACAAAGAAAAAATTGTGATTTTAGCTAATAGACTTACATATTGTGTCTTCCCTGTATACCCCGGATCCGGGAGCATTCCCCCCCCCCCCCCCCCCCCACACTGATTAGCATCGCTAGCATAGTGTCACAATTAAATAGTAGCATCTAAATATCATTAAATCACAAGTCCAAGACACCTAATGAAAGATACAGATCTTGTGAATAAAGCCACCATTTCAGATTTTTAAAATGTTTTACAGGGAAGAACCAATATGTAAATCTATTAGCTAAACACGTTAGCAAAAATCACCATTTTTCTTTGTCCACCATTTTCTCTCAACACCAGTAGCTATCACCAATTCGGCTAAACTAAGATATTGATAGCCACTAACCAAAAAAAAACCTCATCAGATGACAGTCTGATAACATATTTATGGTATAGGATAGGTTTTGTTAGAAAAATTTGCATATTTCAGGTAGATATCATAGTTTACAATTGCACCCACCGTCACAAATGGACTAGAATAAATACATAGAGCAACGTGTATTACCTAATTACTAATCATCAAACATTCGTAAAAATACACAGCATACACTAATCGAAAGACACAGATCCTGTGAATACAGACAATATTTCAGATTTTCTAAGTGTCATACAGCGAAAACACAATAAATCGTTATATTAGCATACCACATACGCAAACGTTACCCGAGCACTGATTCTAGCCAAAGAGAGCGATATCGTATCATCGCCAAAATATATTAATTTTTTCACTAACCTTCTCAGAATTCTTCAGATGACACTCCTGTAACATCATATTACAACATACATATACAGTTTGTTCGAAAATGTGCACATGTAGCCACCAAAATCATGGTTAGACAATGACAAAAGTAGCACAGCTGGTCAGAAAATGTCATGCACCATATTAGACAGTGATCTAGTCCTATACATAAATACTCATAAACTTGACTAAAAAATATGTTAGGGTGGACAGCGATTGATAGACAATTGAATTATTAATACAATCGCGGAATTACATTTTTTTAATTATCCTTACTTTTCAATACAGGTTGCGCCAAGCAAAGCTACATCTAACAAAATGGCAGAACGTGCGTTTGACATTTTTCTACAGAACAACGATTTATCATCTTAATAAATATTTCTTACTATGAGGCGATCTTCCATCAGATTCTTGGGCAATGAATCCTTTCTTGGGTCTAATCTTCTTTTGGTCGAAAGATGTCCACTTGTCCGTCGAAATGTTCACTAACGTACGACCGGGACCCCGAAACATGCCCGGAGCTTCAAAGTCTATTACAAAGCAATGCCTCAAAATCGCACTAAACGGATATAAATTGCCATAAAACGGTTTAAATTAACTACATTATGATGTTTCTAACACCTATAACGAGTTAAAACATGACCGACGCTATATTATTGGCTAAACCAAGACTTGGAAAAAGACCAGTCAGATATCCTTCTTGCGTTGAGCTCAGACTCCAAAGGAATCCTACTTCCGGCCTTTGGTCATTTATAGAGCCTGTGATTGCGCAATAGACTCCATTCAAATTGTCATCACTTACTGACATCTAGTGGAAGGCGTGGGCAGTGTTTGTATCTCATAGGATTAACAGAGACTTTAAAAACTGATCTGGAACCAGAGGCCAAGATGTCTAAATCTCACACACTGGGAGGAAAAGTGCTGTAGAATGAGTTCTGTTTCACTCAGAGACATAATTCAAACGACTATAGAAACTAGAGAGTGTTTTCTATCCAATAATAACAATAATATGCATATTGTACGAGCAAGAATTGAGTACTAGGCAGTTTAATCTGTAGAGTTAATTATGCTAATGCAAAATAGCACCCCCTATAGTTGCAAGAAGTTAACAATCCTCCAAACGAGCAGCAATGCCATACAACACTTCTTCCATGGCCTCCAACTGATTTGAAATGCTAGTAAAACTAAATGCATGCTCTTCAACCGATTGCTGCTCGCGCCCGCCCTCCCGACTAGCACCACTAATCTGGACGGTTCTGAGTTAGAATATGTGGACAACTACAAACACCTAATAGTTGTCTGGTTAGACTGTAAACTCTCCTGCCAGACTCACATTAAGCATCTCCAATCCAAAATTAAATCTAGGCTTTGAATTTCACAAAAAAAGCCTCCTTCACTCATGCTGCCAAACATACCCTCTTAGAACTGATTATACTACCAATCCTTGACTTCGGCAATGTCATTTACAAAATAGCCTCCAAACTCTACTTAGCAAACTGGATGTAGTCTATCACAGCACCATCCGTTTTGTCACCAAAGCCCCATACACTACCCACCTCTGCGACCTGTATGCTCTCGTTGGCTGGCCCTCACTACATATCTGTCGCCAAACCCACTGTCTCCAGGTCATCTGTAAGTCTTTGCTAGGTAAAGCCCCACTTTATCTCAGCTAAATGGTCACCACAGCAATACCCACCCATAGCACGTGCTCCAGCAGGTATATTTCACTGGTCACCCCCAAAGCCAACACTTCCTTTGGCTGCATTTCCTTCCAGTTCTCTGCTGCCAATGACTGGAACAAATTGCAAAAATCACTGAAGCTGGAGACTTATATCTCCCTCTCTAACTTTAAGCATCAGCTGTCAGAGCAGCTTACCGATCACTGTACCTGTACACAGCCCATCTGTAAACAGCCCACCCAACTACCTCATCCCCTTATTATTATTGAGCTTTTTGCTCTTTTGCACTCCAGTATCTGTACTTGCACATCATCTTCTGCACATTTATCACTCCAGTGTTAATTGCTAAATTGTAATTATTTCGCCTCTATGGCATTTTTATTGCCTTACCACCCTAATCTTCTACATTTTCACACACTGTACAAAGATTTTTCTATTTTACATTTGTACATTTGTACATTTGTACATTTGTTTATGTGTAACGCTGTGCTGTTGTCTTTGTCGCACTGCATTGCTTTATCTTGGCAAGGTCGCAGTTGTAAATGAGAACTTGTTCTCAACTGGCCTACCTGGATAAATAAAGGTGAAATAAAAATGTAAATAAAATTCCCCAATTTTTAACACAAGACTAGCAAAGTGTATAATGTGTTAAAATAACAAAACATCACTACCGCTTTAAAATAAAAAATTAAAAATTAAAATAACAAAATCTAATTAGAATCAATACCCATAATAACTCCAGAATGAAGAAAATGGCATCCATACAGTCATAGGAAAATAGACTTCTTAGGGATAGGGGGCAGTATTTTCAAATCCGGATGAAAAGCGTGCCCAAAGTTACTCAGGCCAAGAAGCTAGGGTATGCATATAATTGGTAGATGTGATTCAACAACAGATGAAGTAACCACTGAGTACGCAGCAAAATGTTTCTCTTTTTGAGTGTCGTTAAGCGGAGCCATCAACAAAGAATATCAAGTCCCGATTAGACAGAAGGACATCAGACAAGTCAGGGCGAGCCCTGCCAATTTCATCTACAAGTTTCCCTCATTGCAACAATATCAGCACAAGCCAACAAAACCTAAGTTGCCGCAGCAACCGCTCTAAGACAACAAACCATCCCCATCTGCTATATCCAAATGCCTAGTATCCTACTGGTCTTTGCTCCATGTTCTTGCGTAAGAACATCAGACATATAACCCCCTTTCTCACCCACAATCAAATTAAAACGTTTGGAACGGTCTGGCAAACCCAGACATAGTTATTAAACAGTCAACCTTTGCTTTAGAGCAACCATGGCTGATTCTGCATTCTCATTCCAAATAACAGGATCCTGTGCAGTCAGCTGGTGACCATAAATACAAGCTTGAAGGGGAGCGACTATTTCAGCATAGTCAGGCAGCCGGGTTCTACAGTAGCCAGCCATCTCCAGTAATAACATCATGTGATGTTTGGTAAGAGGTTAGGTACCCAATTTTGTCCCTTCAGGGGTGACATTGTTAACCAAATACATTACGGATTATCTACCACACCGCATTTTTGACACCTTATCAATACCCCAGTTTATTTCTCACCCCTCATCTCGGCCGTGTTTTGAATAATATGTGGTTCAATGCAAATCATCGGGTTCTTTCACTCCCCCCCCCAGTTACCCACCAATGTTCAGCCAAATTCAAAATATATTTGGTCATCTCCCCATCAACTAAGTTGTCAGGGTTTAACCACCAATTGTTCACAACTCTGAGGAGTAGAAATGTTTACTCCACTAGTATCACAGGAGGAGAGGTGAGCAGTTTCACCAACTGTGGCACAAGATTTGCACTATCGTCTGTCTCTGTCTCAACATCTTCTTCTACTTCGTCCTGTCAGAACCCTGGGTTGTGCACCGCTGTGTGTGGAGGAGGGGCATTCAGCCAGGGTCCACGATCTGCTGGTTCTGGGTTGCCCTGAGCGTTTGGGCATTCTCTCTGAAAATGACCAGGTTGGCCGCATACAAAGCAGTCTTTCTGTGGACATAAAGGGGAAGTGTGTCCAGGTTGATTGCAGGTATAGCAGATGAATGTTTTTTTAATTTCCTCTGCCACGGCCTCTTCCCCGTGCTCGTTCTCCACCTCCACCACTCAGCGGGTGACCTGCTCCTTTAACTCTCGGCGACCCTCCGGTTGTGGATGTTGAGCATATGGTTGTGGATGTTGAGCATATGGTTGTGGATGTTGAGCATATGGTTGTAGATGTGGGGATTTCCCTTGGTAGAATGCCAGCTGAGTCATCTGTAGTTTGGTGTCTTTCTTTGTCTTCTCATCTTCTTCTATATCTGAGAATTGTCTTTCGGAATGTTTCATCTGTTCCCAGACCTCATCTAGCTCTTTTTACTCCGATCCCGCACAGTTCATACACACAGCTCTGTGCACTTCCCATTTTCTAAATAGCCCCCAGTTCAATCCTGGCTTTCCCCCTTTTCTTTAGTCTTTCATAGTCCTCAAGTCTCCGTCGTATTTCTTCCAATTTCTTCATGCTTAATGTCCCTCCTAGTGGAAAACCACCTTCCTTGTGCCACAGTGGGATCTCACTTGTTGTCCACTCTCCCCACAGTCTCATCATGGATCGGTATGGTCCGGTGTCCTCAGGAACCACCGTTTTTTCTTTTTTGTTTTCCATTTTCCTCTATAACTTACAGGAAAACAATATTGATCAGTATAACAAATAATTCTTTACAGTAAAACAAGGTACAGTACAAACAAGCAATCATTGTACATATTCTTACAAATGGAAAAAAACTGATTTTAAGCCTGATCTTTATAATAATAATCCAAAACTTTTTTTCCTGTAAACGGGAAAGAACTCCACAGTATATCTTCTCCCAAAATGCACTTCTCTCACTCTCCTATTGTGTCTTGTTTTCGTGGATATTAAAATCATGGAAACTTACCACTCTGCACATTGGTCCTCCGATCCTTCTCATCTCTCCTCGTCCGAGGAGGAGGAAGAAATAGACTGCCGTAACAACGAGAAAGAACTACACAGAATATCTTCTCCCAAATGCACTTCTCTCACGTTCCCAGTATATGTCTGACGAGTACTATAACAGCCCCTTTTTCACCAGGATGCTGTCACAATCTTCCAAACCACTACTTTCAACCCACTATCTCCCAATACATTTTCTAATCGGCTAATGCTCAACGTTACAGTTTAAAATGTAACATTACATCCTCGCTGACACCATCTTTTATACATTTATACATTTCCTTCTTCTCAGAAACTATCTATCCTTCTCTCAGAGGAATCTAACCCTCATAATAGAAAGGACCCTTCTTCCAAGAGGACTCTGGTCCCTATAAACCATTCACCCTTCTCTCAAGAGGTCTCTAACATCCAAAATTAGAGAAAGGACTCAGAGGAATCTAACCCCTATAATTCTCTTAGCGGAATCTTACCCCTATAATTCTCTCAGCGGAATCTAACCCCTATAATAGTGAAAGGACTCAGAGGAATCTAATCCCTATAATAGCGAAAGGACTCTTCTTCCAAGAGGACTCTGACCCTTATAAACCATTCTTAAAACTAAGCTCTATTTTCTTAAAACTAAGCTCGTTAACCCATGATCAAAGAACCCAGGTCTTATCTAAATTTGTTCGGGATAGAGTAGACAGTCTCCCCTGCTCCAGCGATTTCAGGTGGGTTTCATCTGCTCCAGCTTCTATGTGGAGTGAGAATTCCCTGGGTCACTGGTGACGGTTGAACTGTTGTTACTCTGGAATCAGTTGAAGACTGCCGTTATCTATCCTATCCTCATCGTCAAAAATTGTTAGGGAATTCTGCCGTATGAACACAAGTGACCACAGAAAACTTCTTTGATCAGCGGTTAGTTTGTTTAATAAGGATTGCAAGCCGGATTGCAAGCCGGAGTTTACACTAACAGTAATTTACAAGTATACACTTACATACCCAAATCTAACTGGCTGTAGCTCAGGCCCTGAAGCAAGGATATGCATTTTCTTGATACCATTTGAAAGGGAACACTTTGTAGTTTGTGGAAATGTGAAAGGAATGTAGGAGAATATAACACATTAGATCTGGTAAAAGCTATTACAAAGAAAAACAACAACGTTTTTTTGTATTTTTTTTGGTCCATCATCTTTGAAATGCAAGAGAGAGGCCATAATGTATTATTCCAGCCCCCAGGTGAAATTTAGATTTTGGAGTGTATGTGCAAAGTTTTAGACTGATCCAATGAACCATTGCATTTCTGTTCAAACTTTTGTGTCAAGACTGCCCAAATGTGCCTAATTTGTTTGTTAATAACTTTTCATGTTCAAAATTAAGCACTCTCCTCAAACAATAGCATGGTATTTTTTCACTGTAATAGCTACTGTAAATTGGAAAGTGCAGTTATATTAACAAGAATGTAAGCTTTCTGCCACTTTCAGATATGTCTATGTCCTGGGAAATGTTCTTGTTGCTTACAACCTCATGCTAATCGCATTAGCCTACGTTAGCTCAACCGTCCCATGGAAGGGACACCAATCCCAAAAGATTTTTAAAGAGCAACCAGGCATCCTCTACTGACGGGATGAGGTAAATATCCTTCCAGGATACCCGGGCCAGGTTGATTAGAAAAGGCCTGCACGCTGAAGTGTTTTCGGGAGCGTTTGACAGAGATGAGGGGTGGTCATTTGACCGCGGACCCATAACGGACGCAGGTAATGAGGCAGTGATCGCTGAGATCCTGGTTGAAGACAGCAGAGATTCAACATTTAACATTTAAGTCATTTAGCAGACGCTCTTATCCAGAGCGACTTACAATTTGGAAAGTTCATGCATATTCATCCTGGTCCCCCCGTGGGAAATGAACCCACAACCCTGTCGTTGCAAGCGCCATGCTCTACCAACTGAGCCACACGGGACCAAGAGATGTATTTAGAGGGCAAGTTGGTCAGGATGATATCTAAGAGGGTGCCCATGGTTCCGGATCTAGGGTTGAACCTGGTAGGCCCCTTGATAATTTGTGTGATATTGAGGGCATCTACCTTAGATTGTAGGACGGCCTCGGTGTTAAGCATATCCCAGTTTAGGTCACCTAACAGTACAAACTCTGAAGATGGATGGAATAGTGATAACTATGGAGTGTATCGAGTGATACATGAAGGAGTGTACATTGTGTTACTTGTTCTGTTCTGTTTCGATACAAATCTCACCAGATTGGGGCTACTGGATACCTGGGATTTCTCCCGGTCGGTTAGAGGTCTAACTCCCGATCCTGTGACTCTGCGATGAAGTTGACAGTGTGATGGGAAGTATAAGTCAATTGAAAAAAAAAAGTAATACTTTCAACAGAATGTGTTGCTATTCTCTTTGACATATGTTTAGAGATTAAGAATAATTGGTAAAAGTACTAATTGTCATATTTTCAATGCTTGTCTGGATTTCCTGAATACTATAATTAACTGAACTAAACTGTTTCTCATCTGTTCTCTCGAGGTTATCGTGAGGGTGACTGCAGTCGTTGCAGTCGAGAATGGTGTGAACCTCAAAACCCCCTCTAACCGGCTGAAGAAGAGCGACAAAGGCGTTCAATCCGGCCCCAGCAACCGGTGTACAGCATCCAGTCAAAGTTTTCAACTGCTTTTCTCTCATGCCTTTTCTCTCAGGAGTGGGACGGGAGTACACGTGGAGTAAGCATGCAGAGAGATCCGTTCCAAAACTTCTCTCATGTTGCTAGTACGCTGGTTGACACATTGAAATTGAGACATTATCATGAGCCATCCACTTGAACTATGAAGCTATCTGAAGAAGACTAGGAAGAGACACCAGAAGATTGAGTGCCTGAAATGGGGGGGGGTTGATCAACTATGCCCAGAATTGATTTTAATTTGGGGTATTTAGTTGATTGTGGAGGTATACACACGGCTACATTTTGTTATTTAGATTAAAATCTGTGGTTTTAATCATGACAAGAGAGTGAACACTATAATTATGAATAATTATGCTGTTTATATAAATATACATTCCGTCAGTGTCGATGTGCTAAGTTGAGGGTTTTTAACTTTGAGTATTAGGAACAATCACTGAAGCATTGTCATTCTAATTTTGGGTTGGGATAATCAAATGGGTATATAATATGATTTGGAAACTGAAAGATTCTTTGAAAACTGACCAATTGATTTGGGTTCTTAGTTTATTAACAACTATATAATTGAAGCAATTAATGTATTATGGTTTTGATTGTTGTTACGCTAATTGTGACATGGGTAAAGAAGTTGTATACTTGAAGATGTTGCCGCTATTCTCAGCATGCCCTGGTGAATGGAGAGGGTGAACTCTGACCCTGAAAGGGAACCTGATCCTTATCCAGATAACATTTTCTAAATGGCCACCATGCTGACCCTTCTTATTGTGCCAGGTGCCAGTGTGACGATTGTCCTGTGTGTTGTAATGAAGCTTGCGTGCTGTGTGAGAGACGTTTGTCGAAATTTGTGCAACATTCCCTGGTGAACCAATGTAATTGATTGTAATGTTTGTGTTGGAGGTTTTACCTCCAAAGTGGGGGAGTGAAAATAGTTTTATAATATCTGTCCATTAAAGGAACACCTGTAATTCCAAAAGTACAATGATTAATGTTTTGCTTTAGCTTGAGATTAAGATTCAATGGTAGAGAATTTGTAAGTGCATGAAGAGGTCAACCGTACAACAGTCAGATGTCTGTGTGTTGGAACTATACTTTCAGTTTCTGTTGATACTATGCTCCAGTCTTACCTCTGCTAGCAATAAGAGGAAGAAGGATTGGGGAAACAAATAACAATATACTGAACTCCGCCTAGCAGAGACGTCTTTGTATTAGCAACTATTAATTATGAGCTTACAGTGAAGTCGGAAGTTTACATACGCCTTAGCCAAATACTTTTAAACTCAGTGTTTCACAATTCCTGATACTTAATCAGAGTAAAAAGTCCCTGTCTTAGGTCCATTAGGATCACCACTTTATTTTAAGAATATGTAATATGAGAATAATAGAGAGAATGATTAATTTCAGCTTTTCTTTCTTTCTTTCTTTCATCACATTCCTAGTGGGTCAGAAGTTTACATACACTCAATTAGTATTTGGCAGCAATGCCTTTAAATTGTTTAACTTGGGTCAAACGTTTCAGGAAGCCTTCCACAATCTTCCCACAATAAGTTGGGTGAATTTTGTCCCATTCCTCCTGACAGAGCTGGTGTAACTGAGTCATTTTTCTAGGCATCCTTGCTCGCACACACTTTTTCAGGTCTGTCCAAAAAAAAATCTATAGGATTGCAGTCAGGGCTTTATGATGGCCAGTCCAATACCTTGACTTTGTTGTCTTTAAGCCATTTTGCCATAACGTTGGAAGTATGCTTGGGGTCATTGTTCATCTGGAAGACCCATTTGAGACCAAGCTTTTAACTTCCTGACTGATGTCTTGAGATGTTGCTTAAATATATCCACGTAATTTTCAGCCTCATGATGCCATCTATTTTGTGAAGTAGACCAGTCCCTCCTGCAGCAAAGCACCACCACAACATGATGCTGCCACCCCGTGCTTCACGGTTGGGATGGTGTTCTTCAGCTTGCAAGCTTCCCCATTTTTCCTCCAACAAAACGATGGTCATTATGGCCAAACAGTTCTATTTTTGTTTCACTAGACGAGAGGACATTTCTCCAAAAAGTACGATCTTTGTCCCCATGTGCAGTGGCAAACAGTAGTCTGGATTTTTTATGGGGGTTTTGGAGCAGTGGCTCCTTCCTTGCTGAGCGGCCATTCAGGTTATGTCGATATAGGACTCGTTTCACTGTAGATATAGATACCTTTGTACCTGTTTCCTCCAGCCTCTTCACAAGGACCTTTGCTGTTGTTCTGGGATTGATTTGCACTTTTTGCACCAAAGAACCTTCATCTCTAGGAGACATAACTCGTTTCCTTCCTGAGCAGTATGATGGCTGCGTGGTCCCATGGTGTTTATACTTGCGTACCCTTGTTTGTACAGATGAATGTGGTACCTTCAGGCATTTAGGCATTTAGGAATTACTACCAAAGATGAACCAGACTTGTGGAGGTCTTCAATTGTGGCTGATTTCTTTTGATTTTCCCATGTTGTCAAGCAAAGAGGTACTGAGTTTGAAGGTAGGCCTTAAAATACATCCACTAGTACACCTTCAATTGACTCAAATTATGTTAATTAGCCTATCAGAAACTTCTAAAGTCATGACATCATTTTCTGGAATTTTCCAAGCTGTTTAACTTCTCTTGGGTATGTGAGACGTTAGCGTCCCACCTCTTCAACAGCCAGTGAAACTGCTGGGTGCCAAATTCAAATACAGAAATATTCATTATAAATATTCCGAAAACAAAACATATTTTACATAGGTTTAAAGATGAACTTCTTGTGAATACAACCACGGTGTCAGATTTTAAAAATCTGAATCCAAACACGGTGAAAGCATAGCTTGCGATTATTTGAGAACATAGCCCACTAGACAAATCATTACAAACAGTAAGCAGCCAAGTAGAACACTTACACAAGTCAGAAATAGAGATCAAATTAATCCCTTACCTTTGATGATCTTGGGGCTGCAGGGTAGCCTAGTGGTTAGAGCGTTGGACTATTAACCGAAAGGTTGCAAGTTCAAATCCCCGAGCTGTCAAGGTACAAATCTGTCGTTCTGCCCCTGAACAGGCAGTTAACCCACTGTTCCTAGGCCGTCATTGAAAATAAGAATTTGTTCTTAACTGACTTGCCTAGTTAAATAAAGGTAAAATAAATAAAATAAAAATCTTCATATGGTTGCACTCAGCAGACATTAATTTACTCAATAAATGTTCATTTTGTTCGATAAAGTCTCTTCATATCCAAAAACCTCAGTTTTGTTTGCGCATTTTCTTCAGTAATCCACAGCCTCAAACGCAGTCAAAACAGGCAGACAAAAAAATCCAAATTGTATCCGTCAAGTTCATAGAAACATGTCAAACGATGTTTATATATAAATCCTAAGGTTGTTTTGAGCCTAAATAATCAATAATATTTCAACTGGACAATAACGTCGTACATTTAAAAGCTAAACAAGAAAGGCACTCTCTCGGTCTCGCGCATGAAAAAGCTCTGTGACACTTTAGGGTCCACTCATTCAGACTGCTCTTACTTCCTAATTTTTCAGAATACAAGCCTGAAACAATTTCTAAAGACTGTTGACATCTAGTGGAAGGCATAGTAATGGCAATTTGAGTCCTAAGTCAATGGATACTGTAATGGCATTGAATAGAAAACTACAAAACCTCCCCAAAAAACTTCTTCCTGAATGGATTTTTCTCAGGTTTTCGCCTGCCAAATCTGTTCTGTTATACGCACAAACATTATTTTAACAGTTTTGGAAACGTTAGAGTGTTTTCTATCCAAATATATATATATTTTTTTTTTATTTAACCGTTATTTTACCAGGTAAGTTGACTGAGAACACGTTCTCATTTGCAGCAACGACCTGGGGAATAGTTACAGGGGAGAGGAGGGGGATGAATGAGCCAATTGTAAACTGGGGATTATTAGGTGACCGTGATGGTTTGAGGGCCAGATTGGGAATATACCAGTTATATGCATATCATATCTTCTGGGCATGAGTAGCAGGCACTTTACTTTGGGCACACTTTTCATCTGGAGGTGAAAATGGTTCCCCCTACCCAAGAGAAGGTAATCAGTTCAACCTAGTGGATGTTTGGAAAACTGTACATCCTGACACAAGACAGTATACATGAGTGAAGGTATATGGTGAGTGTGGCTCGACTCGATCAATGTTACATATCCAGGAATCAGAGCAATAGGCAGTTGGGCGCTACCATTCTCCCCGTGGGTTTTCAGATCTCCACATTGTCTCTTTCACCAGGGCATCGGCAGGCATCCTATTGGAAGTTTAATGTAAAGTGCTTACAGAAGCTTGCAGAAACAAACAAAAAGCCCCAGCGCCAGAAAAAAAACTATTAATCTAATCAACGTCTGAAGGTAGACCCTTACGCACGGCTGTGAGCCACTTCCTCAAAGTAAAACGTTTCCTGGGTGAGAGGACACCTGGTCCCTCATTTTTCAGAGCGTGTTCTACTGATCTTATAAACGTTCCCGGATCGCAAAAAAAAGCTTCAAGATGAACCTTCTTTTTCCCTTCAGTCTCATTCAGGAAGCTGGACAGTTCCCTCACCGTGAACTTTGAACCCTCAGCCTTACCGGCTGTAAGCTCTGGACCCATTGAGGAGGAGTCTGAAAAGGAAGCCTCCTCAGCATCCTCTTCCTCAGACTCACCTTCCTCCTTCTCATCTTCATCTCCCATTCTGACATCCTGCACTTTCTCCCTCCCTTCCTTGGTGCCTTTGACCACACCAGCCTCTCCCATCCCAACTTTTTCTTCTACCCATTTTTCCTTTTCCGCTTGAAACCCTCCTCTTTCACCCCTAGTCTGTTACACTTCCCCACAATAACATGACTAGACACAGCCTCATCCACGGCACCATCCAAACATGACTAGACCCAACCTCATCTACACCACCATCTATAACCTGACTAGACCCAGCCTCATCTACACCACCATCCATAACATGACTAGGCCCAGCCTCATCTACACCACCATCTATAACATGACTAGACCCAGCCTCATCTACACCACCATCTTTCTATAGCATGACTAGACCCAGCCTCATCTACACCACCATCTATAACATGACTAGACCCAGCCTCATCTACACCACCATCCATAGCATGACTAGACCCACCCTCATCTACACCACCATCTATAACCTGACTAGACCCAGCCTCATCTACACCACCATCTATAGCATGACTAGACCCAGCCTCATCTACACCACCATCTATAACATGACTAGACCCAGTCTCATCCACACCACCATCTATAACATGACTAGACCCAGGCTCATCTACACCCTCATCTATAGCATGACTAGACCCAGCCTCATCTACACCACCATCTATAACATGACTAGACCCAGCCTCATCTACACCACCATATATTACATGACTAGACCCAGCCTCATCTACACCCCCATCTACAGCATGACTAGACCCAGCCTCATCTACACCCTCATCTATAGCATGACTAGACCCACCCTCATCTACACCCCCATCTATATCATGACTAGACCCAGCCTCATCTACACCATCATCTATAGCTTGACTAGACCCAGCCTCATCTACACCCTCATCTACAGCATGACTAGACCCAGCCTCATCTACACCCTCATCTAAAGCATGACTAGACCCAGCCTCATCTACACCCTCATCTAAAGCATGACTAGACCCAGCCTCATCTACACCCTCATCTATAGCATGACTAGACCCAGCCTCATCTACACCCCCATCTATAGCATGACTAGACCCAGCCTCATCTATAGCATGACTAGACCCACCCTCATCTACACCCTCATCTATAGCATGACTAGACCCAGCCTCATCTACACCCCCATCTATAGCATGACTAGACCCAGCCTCATCTATAGCATGACTAGACCCACCCTCATCTACACCACCATCTATAGCATGACTAGACCCAGCCTCATCTACACCACCATCAATAACATGACTAGACCCAGCCTCATCTACACCACCATCAATAACATGACCTGACCCAGGCTCATCTACACCACCATCTATAACATGACAAGACCCATCCTCATCTACACCACCATATATTACATGACTAGACCCAGCCTCATCTACACCCCCATCTACAGCATGACTAGACCCAGCCTCATCTACACCACCATCTGTAACCTGACTAGACCCAGCCTCATCTACACCCCCATCTCTAGCATGACTAGACCCAGCCTCATCTACATCTATAGCATGACTAGACCCAGCCTCATTTACACCCTCATCTATAGCATGACTAGACCCAGCCTCATCTACACCCTCATCTATAGCATGACTAGACCCAGCCTCATCTACACCCCCATCTATAGCATGACTAGACCCAGCCTCATCTATAGCATGACTAGACCCACCCTCATCTACACCACCATCTATAGCATGACTAGACCCAGCCTCATCTACACCACCATCAATAACATGACTAGACCCAGCCTCATCTACACCACCATCAATAACATGACCTGACCCAGGCTCATCTACACCACCATCTATAACATGACAAGACCCATCCTCATCTACACCACCATCTATTACATGACTAGACCCAGCCTCATCTACACCCCCATCTACAGCATGACTAGACCCAGCCTCATCTACACCACCATCTGTAACCTGACTAGACCCAGCCTCATCTACACCCCCATCTCTAGCATGACTAGACCCAGCCTCATCTACACCCTCATCTATAGCATGACTAGACCCACCCTCATCACACCCCCATCTATAGCATGACTAGTCCCAGCCTTATCTATAGCATGACTAGACCCAGCCTCATCTACACCCTCATCTGTAGCATGAATAGACCCAGCCTCATCTACACCCTCATCTATAGTATGACTAGACCCACCCTCATCTACAGCATGACTAGACCCAGTCTCATCTACACCCGTATCTATACCATGACTAGACCCAGCCTCATCTACATCTATAACATGACTAGACCCAGTCTCATCTACATCTATACCATGACTAGACCCAGCCTCATCTACATCTATAACATGACTAGACCCAGTCTCCTCTACACCCTCATCTATAGCATGACTAGACCCAGCCTCATCTACACCCTCATCTATAGCATGACTAGACCCAGCCTCATCTACACCCCCATCTCTAGCATGACTAGACCCAGCCTCATCACACCCCCATCTATAGCATGACTAGACCCACCCTCATCACACCCTCATCTATAACCTGACTAGACCCAGCCTCATCTACACCCTCATCTGTAGCATGACTAGACCCAGCCTCATCTACACCCTCATCTGTAGTATGACTAGACCCACCCTCATCTACAGCATGACTAGACCCAGCCTCATCTATAGCATGACTAGACCCAGCCTCATCTACACCCTCATCTGTAGCATGACTAGACCCAGCCTCATCTACACCCTCATCTGTAGTATGACTAGACCCACCCTCATCTGTAGCATGACTAGACCCAGCCTCATCTACACCCTCATCTGTAGTATGACTAGACCCACCCTCATCTATAGCATGACTAGACCCAGCCTCATCTACACCCCCATCTCTAGCATGACTAGACCCAGTCTCATCTACACCCTCATCTATAGCATGACTAGACACACCCTCATCTACACCCTCATCTATAGCAGGACTAGACCCAGCCTCATCTACACCCTCATCTATAGCATGACTAGACCCAGCCTCATCTACACCCCCATCTATAGCATGACTAGACCCAGCCTCATCTACACCCTCATCTATACCATGACTAGACCCAGCCTCATCTACACCCTCATCTATAACATGACCAGACCCAGCCTCATCTACACCACCATCTATAGCATGACTAGGCCAAGCCTCATCTACACCCTCATCTATAACATGACTAGACCAAGCCTCATTTACACCACCATCTATAACCTGACTAGACCCAGCCTCATCTACACCACCATCCATAACATGACAAGACCCAGCCTCATTTACACCCTCATCTCTAGCATGACTAGACCCAGCCTCATCTACACCCTCATCTATAGCATGACTAGACCCAGCCTCATCTACACCCTCATCTATAGCATGACTAGACCCACCCTCATCTACACCCCCATCTATAGCATGACTAGACCCAGTCTCATCTACACCATCATCTATAGCATGACTAGACCCAGCCTCATCTACACCCTCATCTATACCTTGACTAGACCCAGCCTCATCTACACCCTCATCTACAGCATGACAAGACCCAGCCTCATCTACACCCTCATCTAAAGCATGACTAGACCCAGGCTCATCTACACCACCATCCATAACATGACAAGACCCAGCCTCATTTACACCCTCATCTCTAGCATGACTAGACCCAGCCTCATCTACACCCTCATCTATAGCATGACTAGACCCAGCCTCATCTACACCCCCATCTCTAGCATGACTAGACCCAGCCTCATCTACACCCTCATCTATAGCATGACTAGACCCAGCCTCATCTACACCCTCATCTATAGCATGACTAGACCCAGCCTCATCTACACCCTCATCTATAGCATGACTAGACCCACCCTCATCTACAGCATGACTAGACCCAGTCTCATCTACACCCTCATCTATAGCATGACTAGACCCAGTCTCATCTACACCATCATCTATAGCATGACTAGACCCAGCCTCATCTACACCCTCATCTATACCTTGACTAGACCCAGCCTCATCTACACCCTCATCTATAATGTGACTAGACCCAGCCTCATCTACACCCTCATCTATAGCATGACTAGACACACCCTCATCTACACCCTCATCTATAGCATGACTAGGCCCAGCCTCATCTACACCACCATCTATAGCATGACTAGACCCAGCCTCATCTACACCCCCATCTATACCATGACTAGACCCACCCTCATCTATAGCATGACTAGACCCAGCCTCATCTACACCCTCATCTATAGCATGACTAGACCCACCCTCATCTATAGCATGACTAGACCCAGCCTCATCTACACCCTCATCTATAGCATGACTAGACCCAGCCTCATCTACACCACCATCTATAGCATGACTAGACCCAGCCTCATCTACACCCTCTTCTATAGCATGACTAGACCCACCCTCATCTATAGCATGACTAGACCCAGCCTCATCTACACCACCATCTATAACCTGACTAGACCCAGCCTCATCTACACCCTCATCTATAGCATGACTAGACCCACCCTCATCTATAGCATGACTAGACCCACCCTCATCTATAGCATGACTAGACCCACCCTCATCTATAGCATGACTAGACCCACCCTCATCTATAGCATGACTAGACCCACCCTCATCTATAGCATGACTAGACCCAGCCTCATCTACACCACCATCTATAGCATGACTAGACCCAGCCTCATCTACACCCTCTTCTATAGCTTGACTAGACCCACCCTCATCTATAGCATGACTAGACCCAGCCTCATCTACACCACCATCTATAACCTGACTAGACCCAGCCTCATCTACACCCTCATCTATAGCATGACTAGACCCACCCTCATCTATAGCATGACTAGACCCACCCTCATCTATAGCATGACTAGACCCACCCTCATCTATAGCATGACTAGACCCACCCTCATCTATAGCATGACTAGACCCACCCTCATCTATAGCATGACTAGACCCACCCTCATCTATAGCATGACTAGACCCACCCTCATCTATAGCATGACTAGACCCACCCTCATCTATAGCATGACTAGACCCACCCTCATCTACACCACCATCTATAGCATGACTAGACCCACCCTCATCTATAGCATGACTAGACCCACCCTCATCTATAGCATGACTAGACCCACCCTCATCTATAGCATGACTAGACCCACCCTCATCTACACCACCATCTATAGCATGACTAGACCCACCCTCATCTATAGCATGACTAGACCCACCCTCATCTATAGCATGACTAGACCCACCCTCATCTATAGCATGACTAGACCCACCCTCATCTATAGCATGACTAGACCCACCCTCATCTACACCACCATCTATAGCATGACTAGACCCACCCTCATCTATAGCATGACTAGACCCACCCTCATCTATAGCATGACTAGACCCACCCTCATCTATAGCATGACTAGACCCACCCTCATCTATAGCATGACTAGACCCACCCTCATCTACACCACCATCTATAGCATGACTAGACCCACCCTCATCTATAGCATGACTAGACCCACCCTCATCTATAGCATGACTAGACCCACCCTCATCTATAGCATGACTAGACCCACCCTCATCTATAGCATGACTAGACCCACCCTCATCTATAGCATGACTAGACCCACCCTCATCTATAGCATGACTAGACCCACCCTCATCTATAGCATGACTAGACCCACCCTCATCTATAGCATGACTAGACCCACCCTCATCTATAGCATGACTAGACCCACCCTCATCTATAGCATGACTAGACCCAGCCTCATCTATAGCATGACTAGACCCACCCTCATCTATAGCATGACTAGACCCACCCTCATCTATAGCATGACTAGACCCACCCTCATCTATAGCATGACTAGACCCAGCCTCATCTATAGCATGACTAGACCCACCCTCATCTATAGCATGACTAGACCCACCCTCATCTATAGCATGACTAGACCCACCCACATCTATAGCATGACTAGACCCACCCTCATCTATAGCATGACTAGACCCACCCTCATCTATAGCATGACTAGACCCACCCTCATCTATAGCATGACTAGACCCACCCTCATCTACACCACCATCTATAGCATGACTAGACCCACCCTCATCTATAGCATGACTAGACCCACCCTCATCTATAGCATGACTAGACCCACCCTCATCTATAGCATGACTAGACCCAGCCTCATCTACACCCTCATCTATAGCATGACTAGACCCACCCTCATCATTAGCATGACTAGACCCACCCTCATCTATAGCATGACTAGACCCACCCTCATCTATAGCATGACTAGACCCACTCTCATCTATAGCATGACTAGACCCACCCTCATCTATAGCATGACTAGACCCACCCTCATCTATAGCATGACTAGACCCTGCCTCATCTATAGCATGACTAGACCCACCCTCATCTATAGCATGACTAGACCCACCCTCATCTATAGCATGACTAGACCCACCCTCATCTATAGCATGACTAGACCCACCCTCATCTATAGCATGACTAGACCCACCCTCATCTATAGCATGACTAGACCCACCCTCATCTATAGCATGACTAGACCCAGCCTCATCTACACCCTCATCTATAGCATGACTAGACCCACCCTCATCTATAGCATGACTAGACCCACCCTCATCTATAGCATGACTAGACCCACCCTCATCTATAGCATGACTAGACCCACCCTCATCTATAGCATGACTAGACCCACCCTCATCTATAGCATGACTAGACCCAGCCTCATCTACACCCTCATCTATAGCATGACTAGACCCACCCTCATCTATAGCATGACTAGACCCACCCTCATCTATAGCATGACTAGACCCACCCTCATCTATAGCATGACTAGACCCAGCCTCATCTACACCCTCATCTATAGCATGACTAGACCCACCCTCATCTATAGCATAACTAGACCCACCCTCATCTATAGCATGACTAGACCCACCCTCATCTATAGCATGACTAGACCCACCCTCATCTATAGCATGACTAGACCCACCCTCATCTATAGCATGACTAGACCCACCCTCATCTATAGCATGACTAGACCCACCCTCATCTACACCACCATCTATAGCATGACTAGACCCACCCTCATCTATAGCATGACTAGACCCACCCTCATCTATAGCATGACTAGACCCACCCTCATCTATAGCATGACTAGACCCAGCCTCATCTACACCCTCATCTATAGCATAACTAGACCCACCCTCATCTATAGCATGACTAGACCCACCCTCATCTATAGCATGACTAGACCAACCCTCATCTATAGCATGACTAGACCCACCCTCATCTATAGCATGACTAGACCCACCCTCATCTATAGCATGACTAGACCCACCCTCATCTATAGCATGACTAGACCCACCCTCATCTATAGCATGACTAGACCCACTCTCATCTATAGCATGACTAGACCCACCCTCATCTATAGCATGACTAGACCCAGCCTCATCTACACCCTCATCTATAGCATGACTAGACCCACCCTCATCTATAGCATGACTAGACCCACCCTCATCTATAGCATGACTAGACCCAGCCTCATCTACACCCTCATCTATAGCATGACTAGACCCACCCTCATCTATAGCATGACTAGACCCACCCTCATCTATAGCATGACTAGACCCACCCTCATCTATAGCATGACTAGACCCACCCTCATCTATAGCATGACTAGACCCAGCCTCATCTATAGCATGACTAGACCCACCCTCATCTATAGCATGACTAGACCCACCCTCATCTATAGCATGACTAGACCCACCCTCATCTATAGCATGACTAGACCCACCCTCATCTATAGCATGACTAGACCCACCCTCATCTATAGCATGACTAGACCCACCCTCATCTATAGCATGACTAGACCCACCCTCATCTATAGCATGACTAGACCCACCCTCATCTATAGCATGACTAGACCCACCCTCATCTATAGCATGACTAGACCCACCCTCATCTATAGCATGACTAGACCCACCCTCATCTATAGCATGACTAGACCCACCCTCATCTATAGCATGACTAGACCCACCCTCATCTATAGCATGACTAGACCCAGCCTCATCTATAGCATGACTAGACCCACCCTCATCTATAGCATGACTAGACCCAGCCTCATCTACACCCTCATCTATAGCATGACTAGACCCACCCTCATCTATAGCATGACTAGACCCACCCTCATCTATAGCATGACTAGACCCACCCTCATCTATAGCATGACTAGACCCAGCCTCATCTACACCCTCATCTATAGCATGACTAGACCCACCCTCATCTATAGCATGACTAGACCCACCCTCATCTATAAAATGACTAGACCCACCCTCATCTATAGCATGACTAGACCCACCCTCATCTATAGCATGACTAGACCCAGCCTCATCTATAGCATGACTAGACCCACCCTCATCTATAGCATGACTAGACCCACCCTCATCTATAGCATGACTAGACCCACCCTCATCTATAGCATGACTAGACCCACCCTCATCTATAGCATGACTAGACCCACCCTCATCTATAGCATGACTAGACCCACCCTCATCTATAGCATGACTAGACCCACCCTCATCTATAGCATGACTAGACCCACCCTCATCTATAGCATGACTAGTCCCAGCCTCATCTATAGCATGACTAGACCCACCCTCATCTATAGCATGACTAGACCCACCCTCATCTATAGCATGACTAGACCCACCCTCATATATAGCATGACTAGACCCACCCTCATCTATAGCATGACTAGACCCACCCTCATCTATAGCATGACTAGACCCACCCTCATCTATAGCATGACTAGACCCACCCTCATCTATAGCATGACTAGACCCACCCTCATCTATAGCATGACTAGACCCACCCTCATCTATAGCATGACTAGACCCAGCCTCATCTATAGCATGACTAGACCCACCCTCATCTATAGCATGACTAGCCCCACCCTCATCTATAGCATGACTAGACCCACCCTCATCTATAGCATGACTAGACCCACCCTCATCTGTAGCATGACTAGACCCACCCTCATCTATAGCATGACTAGACCCACCCTCATCTATAGCATGACTAGACCCAGCCTCATCTACACCCTCATCTATAGCATGACTAGACCCACCCTCATCTATAGCATGACTAGACCCACCCTCATCTATAGCATGACTAGACCCACCCTCATCTATAGCATGACTAGACCCACCCTCATCTATAGCATGACTAGACCCAGCCTCATCTATAGCATGACTAGACCCACCCTCATCTATAGCATGACTAGACCCACCCTCATCTATAGCATGACTAGACCCACCCTCATCTATAGCATGACTAGACCCACCCTCATCTGTAGCATGACTAGACCCACCCTCATCTATAGCATGACTAGACCCACCCTCATCTATAGCATGACTAGACCCACCCTCATCTATAGCATGACTAGACCCACCCTCATCTATAGCATGACTAGACCCACCCTCATCTATAGCATGACTAGACCCAGCCTCATCTACACCCTCATCTATAGCATGACTAGACCCACCCTCATCTATAGCATGACTAGACCCACCCTCATCTATAGCATGACTAGACCCACCCTCATCTATAGCATGACAAGACCCACCCTCATCTATAGCATGACTAGACCCACCCTCATCTATAGCATGACTAGACCCAGCCTCATCTACACCCTCATCGATAGCATGACTAGACCCACCCTCATCTATAGCATGACTAGACCCACCCTCATCTATAGCATGACTAGACCCACCCTCATCTATAGCATGACTAGACCCAGCCTCATCTACACCCTCATCTATAGCATGACTAGACCCACCCTCATCTATAGCATGACTAGACCCACCCTCACCTATAGCATGACTAGACCCACCCTCATCTATAGCATGACTAGACCCACCCTCATCTATAGCATGACTAGACCCAGCCTCATCTATAGCATGACTAGACCCACCCTCATCTATAGCATGACTAGACCCACCCTCATCTATAGCATGACTAGACCCACCCTCATCTATAGCATGACTAGACCCACCCTCATCTATAGCATGACTAGACCCACCCTCATCTATAGCATGACTAGACCCACCCTCATCTATAGCATGACTAGACCCACCCTCATCTATAGCATGACTAGACCCAGCCTCATCTATAGCATGACTAGACCCACCCTCATCTATAGCATGACTAGACCCACCCTCATCTATAGCATGACTAGACCCACCCTCATCTGTAGCATGACTAGACCCAGCCTCATCTACACCACCATCTATAGCATGACTAGACCCAGCCTCATCTACACCCTCTTCTATAGCATGACTAGACCCACCCTCATCTATAGCATGACTAGACCCAGCCTCATCTACACCACCATCTATAACCTGACTAGACCCAGCCTCATCTACACCCTCATCTATAGCATGACTAGACCCACCCTCATCTATAGCATGACTAGACCCACCCTCATCTATAGCATGACTAGACCCACCCTCATCTATAGCATGACTAGACCCACCCTCATCTATAGCATGACTAGACCCACCCTCATCTATAGCATGACTAGACCCACCCTCATCTATAGCATGACTAGACCCACCCTCATCTATAGCATGACTAGACCCAGCCTCATCTACATCACCATCTATAGCATGACTAGACCCACCCTCATCTACACCCTCATCTATAGCATGACTAGACCCACCCTCATCTATAGCATGACTAGACCCACCCTCATCTATAGCATGACTAGACCCACCCTCATCTATAGCATGACTAGACCCAGCCTCATCTATAGCATGACTAGACCCACCCTCATCTATAGCATGACTAGAATCACCCTCATCTATAGCATGACTAGACCCACCCTCATCTATAGCATGACTAGACCCACCCTCATCTATAGCATGACTAGACCCACCCTCATCTATAGCATGACTAGACCCAGCCTCATCTATAGCATGACTAGACCCACCCTCATCTATAGCATGACTAGACCCACCCTCATCTATAGCATGACTAGACCCACCCTCATCTATAGCATGACTAGACCCACCCTCATCTATAGCATGACTAGACCCACCCTCATCTATAGCATGACTAGACCCAGCCTCATCTACACCACCATCTATAGCATGACTAGACCCACCCTCATCTACACCCTCATCTATAGCATGACTAGACCCACACTCATCTATAGCATGACTAGACCCGCACACATCTATAGCATGAGTAGACCCACCCTCATCTATAGCATGACTAGACCCACCCTCATCTATAGCATGACTAGACCCACCCTCATCTATAGCATGACTAGACCCACCATCATCTATAGCATGACTAGACCCACCCTCATCTATAGCATGACTAGACCCACCCTCATCTATAGCATGACTAGACCCACCCTCATCTATAGCATGACTAGACCCACCCTCATCTATAGCATGACTAGACCCACCCTCATCTATAGCATGACTAGACCCACCCTCATCTACACCACCATCTATAGCATGACTAGACCCACCCTCATCTATAGCATGACTAGACCCACCCTCATCTATAGCATGACTAGACCCACCCTCATCTATAGCATGACTAGACCCACCCTCATCTACAACACCATCTATAGCATGACTAGACCCACCCTCATCTATAGCATGACTAGACCTACCCTCATCTATAGCATGACTAGACCCACCCTCATCTATAGCATGACTAGACCCACCCTCATCTATAGCATGACTAGACCCACCCTCATCTATAGCATGACTAGACCCACCCTCATCTATAGCATGACTAGACCCAGCCTCATCTACACCACCATCTATAGCATGACTAGACCCACCCTCTTCTACACCCTCATCTATAGCATGACTAGACCCACCCTCATCTATAGCATGACTAGACCCACCCTCATCTATAGCATGACTAGACCCACCCTCATCTATAGCATGACTAGACCCACCCTCATCTATAGCATGACTAGACCCACCCTCATCTATAGCATGACTAGACCCACCCTCATCTATAGCATGACTAGACCCACCCTCATCTATAGCATGACTAGACCCACCCTCATCTATAGCATGACTAGACCCACCCTCATCTATAGCATGACTAGACCCACCCTCATCTATAGCATGACTAGACCCACCCTCATCTACACCACCATCTATAGCATGACTAGACCCACCCTCATCTAAAGCATGACTAGACCCACCCTCATCTATAGCATGACTAGACCCACCCTCATCTACACCACCATCTATAGCATGACTAGACCCACCCTCATCTATAGCATGACTAGACCCGCCCTCATCTATAGCATGAGTAGACCCACCCTCATCTATAGCATGACTAGACCCACCCTCATCTATAGCATGACTATACCCACCCTCATCTATAGCATGACTAGACCCACCATCATCTATAGCATGACTAGACCCACCCTCATCTATAGCATGACTAGACCCACCCTCATCTATAGCATGACTAGACCCACCCTCATCTATAGCATGACTAGACCCACCCTCATCTATAGCATGACTAGACCCACCCTCATCTATAGCATGACTAGACCCACCCTCATCTACACCACCATCTATAGCATGACTAGACCCACCCTCATCTATAGCATGACTAGACCCACCCTCATCTATAGCATGACTAGACCCACCCTCATCTATAGCATGACTAGACCCACCCTCATCTACACCACCATCTATAGCATGACTAGACCCACCCTCATCTATAGCATGACTAGACCCACCCTCATCTATAGCATGACTAGACCCACCCTCATCTATAGCATGACTAGACCCACCCTCATCTATAGCATGACTAGACCCACCCTCATCTATAGCATGACTAGACCCAGCCTCATCTACACCACCATCTATAGCATGACTAGACCCACCCTCATCTACACCCTCATCTATAGCATGACTAGACCCACCCTCATCTATAGCATGACTAGACCCACCCTCATCTATAGCATGACTAGACCCACCCTCATCTATAGCATGACTAGACCCACCCTCATCTATAGCATGACTAGACCCACCCTCATCTATAGCATGACTAGACCCACCCTCATCTATAGCATGACTAGACCCACCCTCATCTATAGCATGACTAGACCCACCCTCATCTATAGCATGACTAGACCCACCCTCATCTATAGCATGACTAGACCCACCCTCATATATAGCATGACTAGACCCACCCTCATCTACACCACCATCTATAGCATGACTAGACCCACCCTCATCTATAGCATGACTAGACCCACCCTCATATATAGCATGACTAGACCCACCCTCATCTATAGCATGACTAGACCCACCCTCATCTACACCACCATCTATAGCATGACTAGACCCACCCTCATCTATAGCATGACTAGACCCGCCCTCATCTATAGCATGAGTAGACCCACCCTCATCTATAGCATGACTAGACCCACCCTCATCTATAGCATGACTATACCCACCCTCATCTATAGCATGACTAGACCCACCCTCATCTATAGCATGACTAGACCCACCCTCATCTATAGCATGACTAGACCCACCCTCATCTATAGCATGACTAGACCCACCCTCATCTATAGCATGACTAGACCCACCCTCATCTATAGCATGACTAGACCCACCCTCATCTATAGCATGACTAGACCCACCCTCATCTACACCACCATCTATAGCATGACTAGACCCACCCTCATCTATAGCATGACTAGACCCACCCTCATCTATAGCATGACTAGACCCACCCTCATCTATAGCATGACTAGACCCACCCTCATCTACACCACCATCTATAGCATGACTAGACCCACCCTCATCTATAGCATGACTAGACCCACCCTCATCTATAGCATGACTAGACCCACCCTCATCTATAGCATGACTAGACCCACCCTCATCTATAGCATGACTAGACCCACCCTCATCTATAGCATGACTAGACCCACCCTCATCTATAGCATGACTAGACCCAGCCTCATCTACACCACCATCTATAGCATGACTAGACCCACCCTCATCTACACCCTCATCTATAGCATGACTAGACCCACCCTCATCTATAGCATGACTAGACCCACCCTCATCTATAGCATGACTAGACCCACCCTCATCTATAGCATGACTAGACCCACCCTCATCTATAGCATGACTAGACCCACCCTCATCTATAGCATGACTAGACCCACCCTCATCTATAGCATGACTAGACCCACCCTCATCTATAGCATGACTAGACCCACCCTCATCTATAGCATGACTAGACCCACCCTCATCTATAGCATGACTAGACCCACCCTCATCTATAGCATGACTAGACCCACCCTCATCTACACCACCATCTATAGCATGACTAGACCCACCCTCATCTATAGCATGACTAGACCCACCCTCATCTATAGCATGACTAGACCCACCCTCATCTATAGCATGACTAGACACACCCTCATCTACACCACCATCTATAGCATGACTAGACCCACCCTCATCTATAGCATGACTAGACCCACCCTCATCTATAGCATGACTAGACCCACCCTCATCTATAGCATGACTAGACCCACCCTCATCTATAGCATGACTAGACCCACCCTCATCTATAGCATGACTAGACCCACCCTCATCTATAGCATGACTAGACCCAGCCTCATCTATAGCATGACTAGACCCACCCTCATCTATAGCATGACTAGACCCACCCTCATCTATAGCATGACTAGACCCACCCTCATCTATAGCATGACTAGACCCACCCTCATATATAGCATGACTAGACCCACCCTCATCTATAGCATGACTAGACCCACCCTCATCTATAGCATGACTAGACCCAGCCTCATCTACACCACCATCTATAGCATGACTAGACCCACCCTCATCTACACCCTCATCTATAGCATGACTAGACCCACACTCATCTATAGCATGACCAGACCCGCCCTCATCTATAGCATGAGTAGACCCACCCTCATCTATAGCATGACTAGACCCACCCTCATCTATAGCATGACTATACCCACCCTCATCTATAGCATGACTAGACCCACCCTCATCTATAGCATGACTAGACCCACCCTCATCTATAGCATGACTAGACCCACCCTCATCTATAGCATGACTAGACCCACCCTCATCTATAGCATGACTAGACCCACCCTCATCTATAGCATGACTAGACCCACCCTCATCTATAGCATGACTAGACCCACCCTCATCTACACCACCATCTATAGCATGACTAGACCCACCCTCATCTATAGCATGACTAGACCCACCCTCATCTATAGCATGACTAGACCCACCCTCATCTATAGCATGACTAGACCCACCCTCATCTACACCACCATCTATAGCATGACTAGACCCACCCTCATATATAGCATGACTAGACCCACCCTCATCTATAGCATGACTAGACCCACCCTCATCTATAGCATGACTAGACCCACCCTCATCTATAGCATGACTAGACCCACCCTCATCTATAGCATGACTAGACCCACCCTCATCTATAGCATGACTAGACCCAGCCTCATCTACACCACCATCTATAGCATGACTAGACCCACCCTCATCTACACCCTCATCTATAGCATGACTAGACCCACCCTCATCTATAGCAGGACTAGACCCACCCTCATCTATAGCATGACTAGATCCACCCTCATCTATAGCATGACTAGACCCACCCTCATCTATAGCATGACTAGACCCACCCTCATCTATGGCATGACTAGACCCACCCTCATCTATAGCATGACTAGACCCACCCTCATCTATAGCATGACTAGACCCACCCTCATCTATAGCATGACTAGACCCACCCTCATCTATAGCATGACTAGACCCACCCTCATCTATAGCATGACTAGACCCACCCTCATCTATAGCATGACTAGACCCACCCTCATCTATAGCATGACTAGACCCACCCTGATCTATAGCATGACTAGACCCACCCTCATCTATAGCATGACTAGACCCAGCCTCATCTACACCACAATCTATAGCATGACTAGACCCACCCTCATCTAAAGCATGACTAGACCCACCCTCATCTATAGCATGACTAGACCCACCCTCATCTATAGCATGACTAGACCCACCCTCATCTATAGCATGACTAGACCCACCCTCATCTATAGCATGACTAGACCCACCCTCATCTATAGCATGACTAGACCCAGCCTCATCTATAGCATGACTAGACCCACCCTCATCTATAGCATGACTAGACCCACCCTCATCTATAGCATGACTAGACCCACCCTCATCTATAGCATGACTAGACCCACCCTCATCTATAGCATGACTAAACCCACCCTCATCTATAGCATGACTAGACCCACCCTCATCTATAGCATGACTAGACCCACCCTCATCTATAGCATGACTAGACCCACCCTCATCTATAGCATGACTAGACCCAGCCTCATCTACACCCTCATCTATAGCATGACTAGACCCACCCTCATCTATAGCATGACTAAACGCAGCCTCATCTACACCCTCATCTATAGCATGACTAGACCCACCCTCATCTATAGCATGACTAGACCCACCCTCATCTATAGCATGACTAGGCCCACCCTCATCTATAGCATGACTAGACCCACCCTCATCTATAGCATGACTAGACCCACCCTCATCTATAGCATGACTAGACCCACCCTCATCTATAGCATGACTAGACCCAGCCTCATCTATAGCATGACTAGACCCACCCTCATCTATAGCATGACTAGACCCACCCTCATCTATAGCATGACTAGACCCACCCTCATCTATAGCATGACTAGACCCACCCTCATCTATAGCATGACTAGACCCACCCTCATCTATAGCATGACTAGACCCACCCTCATCTATAGCATGACTAGACCCAGCCTCATCTACACCCTCATCTATAGCATGACTAGACCCACCCTCATCTATAGCATGACTAGACCCACCCTCATCTATAGCATGACTAGACCCACCCTCATCTATAGCATGACTAGACCCACCCTCATCTATAGCATGACTAGCCCCACCCTCATCTATAGCATGACTAGACCCACCCTCATCTATAGCATGACTAGACCCACCCTCATCTATAGCATGACTAGACCCACCCTCATCTATAGCATGACTAGACCCAGCCTCATCTACACCCTCATCTATAGCATGACTAGACCCACCCTCATCTATAGCATGACTAAACCCAGCCTCATCTACACCCTCATCTATAGCATGACTAGACCCACCCTCATCTATAGCATGACTAGGCCCACCCTCATCTATAGCATGACTAGACCCACCCTCATCTATAGCATGACTAGACCCACCCTCATCTATAGCATGACTAGACCCACCCTCATCTATAGCATGACTAGACCCAGCCTCATCTATAGCATGACTAGACCCACCCTCATCTATAGCATGACTAGACCCAGCCTCATCTATAGCATGACTAGACCCACCCTCATCTATAGCATGACTAGACCCACCCTCATCTATAGCATGACTAGACCCACCCTCATCTATAGCATGACTAGACCCACCCTCATCTATAGCATGACTAGACCCAGCCTCATCTACACCCTCATCTATAGCATGACTAGACCCACCCTCATCTATAGCATGACTAGACCCACCCTCATCTATAGCAT
Organism: Salvelinus fontinalis; assembly: GCF_029448725.1. Taxonomy (NCBI): domain Eukaryota; kingdom Metazoa; phylum Chordata; class Actinopteri; order Salmoniformes; family Salmonidae; genus Salvelinus; species Salvelinus fontinalis. The sequence continues at coordinate 52,286,656 of NC_074676.1, forward strand.
GACTAGACCCACCCTCATCTATAGCATGACTAGACCCACCCTCATCTATAGCATGACTAGACCCACCCTCATCTATAGCATGACTAGACCCACCCTCATCTATAGCATGACTAGACCCACCCTCATCTATAGCATGACT